>NW_026559881.1:0-2500 GCF_027744805.1 Dunckerocampus dactyliophorus | reverse complement strand
CCATTCATTTCACACTTAGAAAAATCATCCGAGCGGCTCTCCACGCATTTTATAGCCGCTTTGGGGCTCCAGCCGCCTCGGCCTTCATTTCTGACTAGGCTCGTGTGGACTTTGTCGTTTTTTCAGCACTTTTTTTGCGCATTGGGTACTCCGCCCCATTCACTCCCATTCATTTGACACTTTGTCGTTTTTTCAGCACTTTTTTTACACATTGGGTACTCTGCCCCATTCACTCCCATTCATTTGACACTTTGTCGTTTTTTCAGCACTTTTTTGGCGCATTGGGTACTCCGCCCCATTCACTCCCATTCATTTGACACTTTGAAAAATCATCCGAGCGGCTCTCCACGCGTTTTATAGCCGCTTTGGGGCTCCAGCCGCCTCGGACTGCATTTCTGACTAGGCTCGTGTGGACTTTGTCGTTTTTTCAGCACTTTTTTTACACATTGGGTACTCTGCCCCATTCACTCCCATTCATTTGACACTTTGAAAAATCATCCGAGCGGCTCTCCACGCGTTTTATAGCCGCTTTGGGGCTCCAGCCGCCTCGGACTGCATTTCTGACTAGGCTCGTGTGGACTTTGTCGTTTTTTCAGCACTTTTTTTACACATTGGGTACTCTGCCCCATTCACTCCCATTCATTTGACACTTTGAAAAATCATCCGAGCGGCTCTCCACGCGTTTTATAGCCGCTTTCAGACTCCTGCCGCCTCGCCTGCACTTCCGCCTCGGTCCGTTAGGATTTAGGCCTTTTTTCAGCACTTTTTCTCCGTTTCTCCGGGGCGACAGCGGCTCTCCACGCATTTTATAGCCGTTTTCAGACTCCTGCCGCCTCGCCTGCACTTCCGCCTCGGTCCGTTAGGATTTAGGCCTTTTTTCAGCACTTTTTCTCCGTTCCTCCGGGGCGACAGCGGCTCTCCACGCTTTTTATAGCGGTTTTCAGACTCCTGCCGCCTCGCCTGCACTTCCGCCTAGGTCCGTTAGGATTTAGGCCTTTTTTCAGCACTTTTTCTCCGTTTCTCCGGGGCGACAGCGGCTCTCCACGCTTTTTATAGCGGTTTTCAGACTCCTGCCGCCTCGCCTGCACTTCCGCCTAGGTCCGTTAGGATTTAGGCCTTTTTTCAGCACTTTTTCTCCGTTTCTCCGGGGCGACAGCGGCTCTCCACGCTTTTTATAGCGGTTTTCAGACTCCTGCCGCCTCGCCTGCACTTCCGCCTAGGTCCGTTAGGACGTGGGCCTTTTTTCAGCACTTTTTCTCCGTTTCTCCGGGGCGACAGCGGCTCTCCACGCTTTTTATAGCCGCTTTGGGGCTCCAGCCGCCTCGGCCTGCATTTCTGACTAGGCTCGTGTGGACTTTTTCAGCACTTTTTTTGTGCATTGGGTACTCTCGCCCATTGACTCCCATTCATTTGACACTTTGTCATATTTTCAGCACTTTTTTTGTGCATTGGGTACTCTCGCCCATTGACTCCCATTCATTTGACACTTTGTCATATTTTCAGCACTTTTTTGGCGCATTGGGTACTCTCGCCCATTGACTTCAATGCATTTACTGCAACTCCTGCCTGTGTCCGCCAGAGGGCGTCTGGCTTAACAGCGGCTCTCCACGCTATTTCTATCCGCTTTGAGGCTCCAGGCAGCTCGGCCTGGGTTTCTGAATTTCTCCCTTGACACTTTGTTACTTTTTCACCTTTTTTCTCATTTCATCCAGGGACACAGCGGCTCTCCACAGACTTTCCCGCGGCCCCTGGGCTCCAGGACCCTAGGCATGGGTTTCTGAATTTCTCCCTTGACACTTTGCCATTTTTTCACCTTTTTCTTCATTTCATCCAGGGACACAGCGGCTCTCCACAGACTTTCCCGCGGCCCCTGGGCTCCAGGCAGCTCGGCCTGAGTTTCTGAATTTCTCCCTTGACACTTTGCCATTTTTTCACCTTTTTTCTCATTTCATCCAGGGACACAGCGGCACTCCACAGACTTTACAGCCGCCCCTGGGCTCCAGGCAGCTCGGCATGGGTTTCTGCCTAGCTCCCTTGACACTTTGCCATTTTTTCACCTTTTTTCTCATTTCATCCAGGGCAACAGCGGCTCTCACAGACTTTAGAACCGCCCCTGGGCTCCAGGACCCTAGGCATGGGTTTCTGCCTAGCTCCCTTGACACTTTGCCATTTTTTCACCTTTTTTCTCATTTCATCCAGGGACACAGCGGCTCTCCACAGACTTTCCCGCGGCCCCTGGGCTCCAGGACCCTAGGCATGGGTTTCTGCCTAGCTCCCTTGACACTTTGTTACTTTTTCACCCTTTTTCTCATTTCATCCAGGGACACAGCGGCTCTCCACAGACTTTGCATCCGCCCCTGGGCTCCAGGCAGCTCGGCCTGAGTTTCTGAATTTCTCCCTTGACACTTTGCCATTTTTTCACCTTTTTTCTCATTTCATCCAGGGACACAGCGGCTCTCCACAGACTTTCCCGCGGCCCCTGGGCTCCAGGCAGCTCGGC
>NW_026559880.1:67500-87500 GCF_027744805.1 Dunckerocampus dactyliophorus | reverse complement strand
GCGGGCCCTGCTACCGCGCCGGAGGTCCCACTGGCCTCCAATGAGCACACTCGGCTCCTCTTTGTCGGACACCCGGAGGTGAGGCGCGGGCCCCTCTTACCCGCGCCGGAGCCTCAGCTTGCCTTCCAGTGAGCTGGGCTCCTTTTTTATTTTCTTTGGAGTGGGCCACCCGGAGGTGGAGAGCGACCCGCAGACGAAGCACGGCCAGGGGCCGCCGGATGCCGCCCATGGCGGGCGCTCCCACTCCTCTGACACCTGCGAAGCAGCAAAGTGCTCCTTTTCGATTCCTTCCGCCACCCGGAGGTGGAGCGCGGACCCAGCCACCGCGCCGGAGCGAGCAGCAGCCTCGCTCCGAGTGTGCGCCCGCAGACGAAGCACGGCCAGAGGCCGCCGGATGCCGCCCATGGCGGGCGCACACACTTTTCTGACACCTACGAAGCACCCAAGTGCTGCTTTTTGGGATTCGCCACCCGGAGGTGGAGCGCGGACAAAGCCACCGCGCCTAGTGTGCACCCGCAGACGAAGCACGGCCAGAGGCCGCCGGATGCCGCCCATGGCGAGCGCACACACTTTGCGGACACCTCGGATTGGCCACCCGGAGGTGGAGAGCGACCCGCAGACGAAGCACGGCCAGGGGCCGCCGGATGCCGCCCATGGCGGGCGCTCTCGCTCCTCGGACAGCTCCATCGGCGCAGCATGGCGCTCGCGGTCGTCATTACCCGCTGGCGAGGCGCGGCCAGGGCCGCCAGGCGTCGCCTATCGCGTGCGCAAACTCCCAGCAAGCACCAACGTGCTCCTTTGGATGTTGTCATCCGGAGGTGATAGCGCGGCCCGGGCCGCCTGACGCGGCCCATCGCGGGCGCTCCTCGTCGGACACCTGCGTCACACAGCCTGGGTGCCAGCTGTGGAGTGACACTTGGAGAAAAAGAAGCACAAGTCACTCATATCAAAGTTCCCGTTCCCTTTTGTTTGTGTCACGCTTGGAAATGCTTGAGAGGTGACACTTTGTCAAAATTGCAGCTGGTGTCTCATCATCATCATCACCGCTGCTCATCAGCCTTCCTTGGATGCCTGCCATGCACGCGGCCCAACGGGGCACTCAGATGGGGTGGGCAGCCCGGACCGCCTTGCGCGGCCCAACACGGGCGCCCAGGGGGACGCGGAAACCCGTTTTAGAAAATAACCTCCAGGGGTTTTCCAAGAGCGGCACAGCCCCAGCTCACGTCCGTGTTTCAGTGCGTCAAAAGCGGATTCAAAAGTGTGCTTTTCTCGGTACTTCCCCTGGAGGTCAGTGTTTCTAAAAACTGGGTTTCCGAAATCGTGCTGGAGGTGTTTTGGTCAACCAGGAAAAATGGCATTTACGGGAGAGGGTAAAGTATACCCCCCCCCCCCCTCTCGGCTGATTTACCCTCTCCCGTAAACGCGTTTTTTCCTGGTCGACCAAAACACTCATTGACTCCCATTCATTTGACACTTTGTCATTTTTTCAGCACTTTTTTCGCGCATTGGGTACTCCGCCCATTGACTCCCATTCATTTGACACTTTGTCGTTTTTCCAGACCTTTTTTCACGCATTGGGTACTCCGCCCATTCACTCCCATTCATTTGACACTTTGTCGTTTTTTCAGCACTTTTTTCGCGCATTGGGTACTCCGCCCCATTCACTCCCATTCATTTCACACTTAGAAAAATCATCCGAGCGGCTCTCCACGCATTTTATAGCCGCTTTGGGGCTCCAGCCGCCTCGGCCTTCATTTCTGACTAGGCTCGTGTGGACTTTGTCGTTTTTTCAGCACTTTTTTCGCGCATTGGGTACTCCGCCCCATTCACTCCCATTCATTTCACACTTTGAAAAATCATCCGAGCGGCTCTCCACGCGTTTTATAGCCGCTTTGGGGCTCCAGCCGCCTCGGACTGCATTTCTGACTAGGCTCGTGTGGACTTTGTCGTTTTTTCAGCACTTTTTTTACACATTGGGTACTCTGCCCCATTCACTCCCATTCATTTGACACTTTGAAAAATCATCCGAGCGGCTCTCCACGCGTTTTATAGCCGCTTTGGGGCTCCAGCCGCCTCGGACTGCATTTCTGACTAGGCTCGTGTGGACTTTGTCGTTTTTTCAGCACTTTTTTTACACATTGGGTACTCTGCCCCATTCACTCCCATTCATTTGACACTTTGAAAAATCATCCGAGCGGCTCTCCACGCGTTTTATAGCCGCTTTCAGACTCCTGCCGCCTCGCCTGCACTTCCGCCTCGGTCCGTTAGGATTTAGGCCTTTTTTCAGCACTTTTTCTCCGTTCCTCCGGGGCGACAGCGGCTCTCCACGCATTTTATAGCCGTTTTCAGACTCCTGCCGCCTCGCCTGCACTTCCGCCTCGGTCCGTTAGGATTTAGGCCTTTTTTCAGCACTTTTTCTCCGTTCCTCCGGGGCGACAGCGGCTCTCCACGCATTTTATAGCCGTTTTCAGACTCCTGCCGCCTCGCCTGCACTTCCGCCTCGGTCCGTTAGGATTTAGGCCTTTTTTCAGCACTTTTTCTCCGTTCCTCCGGGGCGACAGCGGCTCTCCACGCATTTTATAGCCGTTTTCAGACTCCTGCCGCCTCGCCTGCACTTCCGCCTCGGTCCGTTAGGATTTAGGCCTTTTTTCAGCACTTTTTCTCCGTTCCTCCGGGGCGACAGCGGCTCTCCACGCATTTTATAGCCGTTTTCAGACTCCTGCCGCCTCGCCTGCACTTCCGCCTCGGTCCGTTAGGATTTAGGCCTTTTTTCAGCACTTTTTCTCCGTTTCTCCGGGGCGACAGCGGCTCTCCACGCATTTTATAGCCGTTTTCAGACTCCTGCCGCCTCGCCTGCACTTCCGCCTAGGTCCGTTAGGATTTAGGCCTTTTTTCAGCACTTTTTCTCCGTTTCTCCGGGGCGACAGCGGCTCTCCACGCTTTTTATAGCGGTTTTCAGACTCCTGCCGCCTCGCCTGCACTTCCGCCTAGGTCCGTTAGGATTTAGGCCTTTTTTCAGCACTTTTTCTCCGTTCCTCCGGGGCGACAGCGGCTCTCCACGCTTTTTATAGCCGCTTTGGGGCTTTAGCCGCCTCGGCCTGCATTTCTGACTAGGCTCGTGTGGACTTTTTCAGCACTTTTTTTGTGCATTGGGTACTCTCGCCCATTGACTCCCATTCATTTGACACTTTGTCATATTTTCAGCACTTTTTTGGCGCATTGGGTACTCTCGCCCATTGACTCCCATTCATTTGACACTTTGTCATATTTTCAGCACTTTTTTGGCGCATTGGGTACTCTCGCCCATTGACTTCAATGCATTTACTGCAACTCCTGCCTGTGTCCGCCAGAGGGCGTCTGGCTTAACAGCGGCTCTCCACGCTATTTCTATCCGCTTTGAGGCTCCAGGCAGCTCGGCCTGGGTTTCTGAATTTCTCCCTTGACACTTTGTTACTTTTTCACCTTTTTTCTCATTTCATCCAGGGACACAGCGGCTCTCCACAGACTTTCCCGCGGCCCCTGGGCTCCAGGACCCTAGGCATGGGTTTCTGCCTAGCTCCCTTGACACTTTGCCATTTTTTCACCTTTTTTCTCATTTCATCCAGGGACACAGCGGCTCTCCACAGACTTTCCCGCGGCCCCTGGGCTCCAGGACCCTAGGCATGGGTTTCTGCCTAGCTCCCTTGACACTTTGCCATTTTTTCACCCTTTTTCTCATTTCATCCAGGGCAACAGCGGCTTTCCACAGACTTTGCAGCCGCCCCTGGGCTCCAGGACCCTAGGCATGGGTTTCTGCCTAGCTCCCTTGACACTTTGCCATTTTTTCACCCTTTTTCTCAATTCATCCAGGGACACAGCGGCTCTCCACACACTTTAGAACCGCCCCTGGGCTCCAGGCAGCTCGGCCTGAGTTTCTGAATTTCTCCCTTGACACTTTGCCATTTTTTCACCCTTTTTCTCAATTCATCCAGGGACACAGCGGCTCTCCACACACTTTAGAACCGCCCCTGGGCTCCAGGCAGCTCGGCCTGAGTTTCTGAATTTCTCCCTTGACACTTTGCCATTTTTTCACCCTTTTTCTCATTTCATCCAGGGACACAGCGGCACTCCACAGACTTTACAGCCGCCCCTGGGCTCCAGGCAGCTCGGCATGGGTTTCTGCCTAGCTCCCTTGACACTTTGCCATTTTTCCACCCTTTTTCTCATTTCATCCAGGGACACAGCGGCTCTCCACAGACTTTGCAGCCGCCCCTGGGCTCCAGGACCCTAGGCATGGGTTTCTGCCTAGCTCCCTTGACACTTTGCCATTTTTTCACCCTTTTTCTCAATTCATCCAGGGACACAGCGGCTCTCCACAGACTTTACAGCCGCCCCTGGGCTCCAGGACCCTAGGCATGGGTTTCTGAATTTTTCCCTTGACACTTTGCCATTTTTTCACCCTTTTTCTCATTTCATCCAGGGACACAGCGGCTCTCCACAGACTTTACAGCCGCCCCTGGGCTCCAGGCAGCTCGGCCTGAGTTTCTGAATTTCTCCCTTGACACTTTGCCATTTTTTCACCCTTTTTCTCATTTCATCCAGGGACACAGCGGCACTCCACAGACTTTACAGCCGCCCCTGGGCTCCAGGCAGCTCGGCATGGGTTTCTGCCTAGCTCCCTTGACACTTTGCCATTTTTCCACCCTTTTTCTCATTTCATCCAGGGACACAGCGGCTCTCCACAGACTTTGCAGCCGCCCCTGGGCTCCAGGACCCTAGGCATGGGTTTCTGCCTAGCTCCCTTGACACTTTGCCATTTTTTCACCCTTTTTCTCAATTCATCCAGGGACACAGCGGCTCTCCACAGACTTTACAGCCGCCCCTGGGCTCCAGGACCCTAGGCATGGGTTTCTGAATTTTTCCCTTGACACTTTGCCATTTTTTCACCCTTTTTCTCATTTCATCCAGGGACACAGCGGCTCTCCACAGACTTTACAGCCGCCCCTGGGCTCCAGGCAGCTCGGCCTGAGTTTCTGAATTTCTCCCTTGACACTTTGCCATTTTTTCACCCTTTTTCTCAATTCATCCAGGGACACAGCGGCTCTCACAGACTTTAGAACCGCCCCTGGGCTCCAGGACCCTAGGCATGGGTTTCTGCCTAGCTCCCTTGACACTTTGCCATTTTTTCACCTTTTTTCTCATTTCATCCAGGGACACAGCGGCACTCCACAGACTTTACAGCCGCCCCTGGGCTCCAGGCAGCTCGGCCTGGGTTTCTGAATTTCTCCCTTGACACTTTGCCATTTTTTCACCTTTTTTCTCATTTCATCCAGGGACACAGCGGCTCTCCACAGACTTTGCAGCCGCCCCTGGGCTCCAGGACCCTAGGCATGGGTTTCTGCCTAGCTCCCTTGACACTTTGCCATTTTTTCACCCTTTTTCTCAATTCATCCAGGGACACAGCGGCTCTCCACACACTTTAGAACCGCCCCTGGGCTCCAGGCAGCTCGGCCTGAGTTTCTGAATTTCTCCCTTGACACTTTGCCATTTTTTCACCCTTTTTCTCAATTCATCCAGGGACACAGCGGCTCTCCACAGACTTTCCCGCGGCCCCTGGGCTCCAGGACCCTAGGCATGGGTTTCTGCCTAGCTCCCTTGACACTTTGCCATTTTTTCACCTTTTTTCTCATTTCATCCAGGGACACAGCGGCTCTCACAGGCTTTAGAACCGCCCCTGGGCTCCAGGACCCTAGGCATGGGTTTCTGAATTTCTCCCTTGACACTTTGCCATTTTTTCACCTTTTTTCTCATTTCATCCAGGGCAACAGCGGCTCTCCACAGACTTTCCCGCGGCCCCTGGGCTCCAGGACCCTAGGCATGGGTTTCTGCCTAGCTCCCTTGACACTTTGCCATTTTTTCACCCTTTTTCTCATTTCATCCAGGGACACAGCGGCTCTCACAGACTTTAGAACCGCCCCTGGGCTCCAGGACGCAAGGCATGGCTTACTCTCGCCCATTGACTTCAATGCATTTACTGCAACTCCTGCCTGTGTCCGCCAGAGGGCGTCTGGCTTAACAGCGGCTCTCCACGCTATTTCTATCCGCTTTGAGGCTCCAGGCAGCTCGGCCTGAGTTTCTGAATTTCTCCCTTGACACTTTGCCATTTTTTCACCTTTTTTCTCATTTCATCCAGGGACACAGCGGCTCTCACAGACTTTAGAACCGCCCCTGGGCTCCAGGCAGCTCGGCCTGGGTTTCTGAATTTCTCCCTTGACACTTTGCCATTTTTTCACCTTTTTTCTCATTTCATCCAGGGACACAGCGGCTCTCCACAGACTTTGCAGCCGCCCCTGGGCTCCAGGCAGCTCGGCCTGGGTTTCTGAATTTCTCCCTTGACACTTTGCCATTTTTCCACCCTTTTTCTCATTTCATCCAGGGACACAGCGGCTCTCCACAGACTTTACAGCCGCCCCTGGGCTCCAGGACCCTAGGCATGGGTTTCTGAATTTCTCCCTTGACACTTTGCCATTTTTTCACCTTTTTCCTCATTTCATCCAGGGACACAGCGGCTCTCCACAGACTTTGCAGCCGCCCCTGGGCTCCAGGCAGCTCGGCCTGGGTTTCTGAATTTCTCCCTTGACACTTTGCCATTTTTTCACCTTTTTTCTCATTTCATCCAGGGACACAGCGGCTCTCCACAGACTTTGCAGCCGCCCCTGGGCTCCAGGCAGCTCGGCCTGGGTTTCTGAATTTCTCCCTTGACACTTTGCCATTTTTTCACCTTTTTTCTCATTTCATCCAGGGACACAGCGGCTCTCCACAGACTTTGCAGCCGCCCCCGGGCTCCAGGCAGCTCGGCCTGGGTTTCTGAATTTCTCCCTTGACACTTTGTTACTTTTTCACCTTTTTTCTCATTTCATCCAGGGACACAGCGGCTCTCCACAGACTTTCCCGCGGCCCCTGGGCTCCAGGCAGCTCGGCCTGGGTTTCTGAATTTCTCCCTTGACACTTTGCCATTTTTCCACCCTTTTTCTCATTTCATCCAGGGACACAGCGGCTCTCACAGGCTTTAGAACCGCCCCTGGGCTCCAGGCAGCTCGGCATGGGTTTCTGCCTAGCTCCCTTGACACTTTGCCATTTTTTCACCTTTTTTCTCATTTCATCCAGGGACACAGCGGCTCTCCACAGACTTTGCAGCCGCCCCTGGGCTCCAGGACCCTAGGCATGGGTTTCTGCCTAGCTCCCTTGACACTTTGCCATTTTTTCACCCTTTTTCTCAATTCATCCAGGGACACAGCGGCTCTCCACAGACTTTACAGCCGCCCCTGGGCTCCAGGACCCTAGGCATGGGTTTCTGAATTTCTCCCTTGACACTTTGCCATTTTTTCACCCTTTTTCTCATTTCATCCAGGGACACAGCGGCTCTCCACAGACTTTCCCGCGGCCCCTGGGCTCCAGGACCCTAGGCATGGGTTTCTGAATTTCTCCCTTGACACTTTGCCATTTTTTCACCCTTTTTCTCATTTCATCCAGGGACACAGCGGCACTCCACAGACTTTACAGCCGCCCCTGGGCTCCAGGACCCTAGGCATGGGTTTCTGCCTAGCTCCCTTGACACTTTGCCATTTTTTCACCCTTTTTCTCATTTCATCCAGGGACACAGCGGCTCTCCACAGACTTTACAGCCGCCCCTGGGCTCCAGGACCCTAGGCATGGGTTTCTGAATTTCTCCCTTGACACTTTGCCATTTTTTCACCTTTTTTCTCATTTCATCCAGGGACACAGCGGCTCTCCACAGACTTTCCCGCGGCCCCTTGGCTCCAGGACCCTAGGCATGGGTTTCTGAATTTCTCCCTTGACACTTTGCCATTTTTTCACCTTTTTTCTCATTTCATCCAGGGCAACAGCGGCTCTCCACAGACTTTCCCGCGGCCCCTGGGCTCCAGGACCCTAGGCATGGGTTTCTGCCTAGCTCCCTTGACACTTTGCCATTTTTTCACCCTTTTTCTCATTTCATCCAGGGACACAGCGGCTCTCACAGACTTTAGAACCGCCCCTGGGCTCCAGGACGCAAGGCATGGGTTACTCTCGCCCATTGACTTCAATGCATTTACTGCAACTCCTGCCTGTGTCCGCCAGAGGGCGTCTGGCTTAACAGCGGCTCTCCACGCTATTTCTATCCGCTTTGAGGCTCCAGGCAGCTCGGCCTGGGTTTCTGAATTTCTCCCTTGACACTTTGTTACTTTTTCACCTTTTTTCTCATTTCATCCAGGGACACAGCGGCTCTCCACAGACTTTCCCGCGGCCCCTGGGCTCCAGGACCCTAGGCACGGGTTTCTGAATTTTTCCCTTGACACTTTGCCATTTTTTCACCCTTTTTCTCATTTCATCCAGGGCAACAGCGGCTCTCCACAGACTTTGCAGCCGCCCCCGGGCTCCAGGCAGCTCGGCCTGAGTTTCTGAATTTCTCCCTTGACACTTTGCCATTTTTTCACCTTTTTTCTCATTTCATCCAGGGACACAGCGGCTCTCCACAGACTTTGCAGCCGCCCCTGGGCTCCAGGCAGCTCGGCCTGAGTTTCTGAATTTCTCCCTTGACACTTTGCCATTTTTCCACCCTTTTTCTCATTTCATCCAGGGACACAGCGGCTCTCCACAGACTTTGCAGCCGCCCCTGGGCTCCAGGCAGCTCGGCCTGGGTTTCTGAATTTCTCCCTTGACACTTTGCCATTTTTTCACCTTTTTTCTCATTTCATCCAGGGACACAGCGGCTCTCCACAGACTTTGCAGCCGCCCCTGGGCTCCAGGCAGCTCGGCCTGAGTTTCTGAATTTCTCCCTTGACACTTTGCCATTTTTTCACCTTTTTTCTCATTTCATCCAGGGACACAGCGGCTCTCCACAGACTTTGCAGCCGCCCCTGGGCTCCAGGCAGCTCGGCCTGGGTTTCTGAATTTCTCCCTTGACACTTTGCCATTTTTTCACCCTTTTTCTCATTTCATCCAGGGCAACAGCGGCTCTCCACAGACTTTAGAACCGCCCCTGGGCTCCAGGACCTTAGGCATGGGTTTCTGCCTAGCTCCCTTGACACTTTGCCATTTTTCCACCCTTTTTCTCATTTCATCCAGGGCAACAGCGGCTCTCCACACACTTTAGAACCGCCCCTGGGCTCCAGGCAGCTCGGCCTGAGTTTCTGAATTTCTCCCTTGACACTTTGCCATTTTTCCACCTTTTTTCTCATTTCATCCAGGGACACAGCGGCTCTCACAGGCTTTAGAACCGCCCCTGGGCTCCAGGCAGCTCGGCATTGGTTTCTGCCTAGCTCCCTTGACACTTTGCCATTTTTCCACCCTTTTTCTCATTTCATCCAGGGACACAGCGGCTCTCCACAGACTTTGCAGCCGCCCCTGGGCTCCAGGACCCTAGGCATGGGTTTCTGCCTAGCTCCCTTGACACTTTGCCATTTTTTCACCCTTTTTCTCAATTCATCCAGGGACACAGCGGCTCTCCACAGACTTTACAGCCGCCCCTGGGCTCCAGGACCCTAGGCATGGGTTTCTGAATTTCTCCCTTGACACTTTGCCATTTTTTCACCCTTTTTCTCATTTCATCCAGGGACACAGCGGCTCTCCACAGACTTTCCCGCGGCCCCTGGGCTCCAGGACCCTAGGCATGGGTTTCTGAATTTCTCCCTTGACACTTTGCCATTTTTTCACCCTTTTTCTCATTTCATCCAGGGACACAGCGGCACTCCACAGACTTTACAGCCGCCCCTGGGCTCCAGGACCCTAGGCATGGGTTTCTGCCTAGCTCCCTTGACACTTTGCCATTTTTTCACCCTTTTTCTCATTTCATCCAGGGACACAGCGGCTCTCCACAGACTTTACAGCCGCCCCTGGGCTCCAGGACCCTAGGCATGGGTTTCTGAATTTCTCCCTTGACACTTTGCCATTTTTTCACCTTTTTTCTCATTTCATCCAGGGACACAGCGGCTCTCCACAGACTTTCCCGCGGCCCCTTGGCTCCAGGACCCTAGGCATGGGTTTCTGAATTTCTCCCTTGACACTTTGCCATTTTTTCACCTTTTTTCTCATTTCATCCAGGGCAACAGCGGCTCTCCACAGACTTTCCCGCGGCCCCTGGGCTCCAGGACCCTAGGCATGGGTTTCTGCCTAGCTCCCTTGACACTTTGCCATTTTTTCACCCTTTTTCTCATTTCATCCAGGGACACAGCGGCTCTCACAGACTTTAGAACCGCCCCTGGGCTCCAGGACGCAAGGCATGGCTTACTCTCGCCCATTGACTTCAATGCATTTACTGCAACTCCTGCCTGTGTCCGCCAGAGGGCGTCTGGCTTAACAGCGGCTCTCCACGCTATTTCTATCCGCTTTGAGGCTCCAGGCAGCTCGGCCTGAGTTTCTGAATTTCTCCCTTGACACTTTGCCATTTTTTCACCTTTTTTCTCATTTCATCCAGGGACACAGCGGCTCTCCACAGACTTTGCAGCCGCCCCTGGGCTCCAGGCAGCTCGGCCTGGGTTTCTGAATTTCTCCCTTGACACTTTGCCATTTTTTCACCCATTTTCTCATTTCATCCAGGGACACAGCGGCACTCCACAGACTTTACAGCCGCCCCTGGGCTCCAGGCAGCTCGGCATGGGTTTCTGCCTAGCTCCCTTGACACTTTGCCATTTTTCCACCCTTTTTCTCATTTCATCCAGGGACACAGCGGCTCTCCACAGACTTTGCAGCCGCCCCTGGGCTCCAGGACCCTAGGCATGGGTTTCTGCCTAGCTCCCTTGACACTTTGCCATTTTTTCACCCTTTTTCTCATTTCATCCAGGGGCACAGCGGCTCTCCACAGACTTTCCCGCGGCCCCTGGGCTCCAGGACCCTAGGCATGGGTTTCTGCCTAGCTCCCTTGACACTTTGCCATTTTTTCACCTTTTTTCTCATTTCATCCAGGGACACAGCGGCTCTCCACAGACTTTCCCGCGGCCCCTGGGCTCCAGGACCCTAGGCATGGGTTTCTGCCTAGCTCCCTTGACACTTTGCCATTTTTTCACCCTTTTTCTCATTTCATCCAGGGCAACAGCGGCTCTCACAGACTTTGCAGCCGCCCCTGGGCTCCAGGCAGCTCGGCCTGGGTTTCTGAATTTCTCCCTTGACACTTTGCCATTTTTTCACCCATTTTCTCATTTCATCCAGGGACACAGCGGCACTCCACAGACTTTACAGCCGCCCCTGGGCTCCAGGCAGCTCGGCATGGGTTTCTGCCTAGCTCCCTTGACACTTTGCCATTTTTTCACCCTTTTTCTCAATTCATCCAGGGACACAGCGGCTCTCACAGACTTTGCAGCCGCCCCTGGGCTCCAGGACCCTAGGCATGGGTTTCTGCCTAGCTCCCTTGACACTTTGCCATTTTTTCACCTTTTTTCTCATTTCATCCAGGGACACAGCGGCTCTCCACAGACTTTGCAGCCGCCCCTGGGCTCCAGGCAGCTCGGCCTGGGTTTCTGAATTTCTCCCTTGACACTTTGCCATTTTTTCACCTTTTTTCTCATTTCATCCAGGGACACAGCGGCTCTCCACAGACTTTGCAGCCGCCCCCGGGCTCCAGGCAGCTCGGCCTGGGTTTCTGAATTTCTCCCTTGACACTTTGCCATTTTTTCACCTTTTTTCTCATTTCATCCAGGGACACAGCGGCTCTCCACAGACTTTCCCGCGGCCCCTTGGCTCCAGGACCCTAGGCATGGGTTTCTGAATTTCTCCCTTGACACTTTGCCATTTTTTCACCTTTTTTCTCATTTCATCCAGGGCAACAGCGGCTCTCCACAGACTTTGCAGCCGCCCCTGGGCTCCAGGCAGCTCGGCCTGGGTTTCTGAATTTCTCCCTTGACACTTTGCCATTTTTTCACCTTTTTTCTCATTTCATCCAGGGACACAGCGGCTCTCCACAGACTTTGCAGCCGCCCCTGGGCTCCAGGCAGCTCGGCCTGGGTTTCTGAATTTCTCCCTTGACACTTTGCCATTTTTTCACCTTTTTTCTCATTTCATCCAGGGACACAGCGGCTCTCCACAGACTTTGCAGCCGCCCCTGGGCTCCAGGCAGCTCGGCCTGGGTTTCTGAATTTCTCCCTTGACACTTTGCCATTTTTCCACCCTTTTTCTCATTTCATCCAGGGACACAGCGGCACTCCACAGACTTTGCAGCCGCCCCTGGGCTCCAGGCAGCTCGGCCTGAGTTTCTGAATTTCTCCCTTGACACTTTGCCATTTTTTCACCCTTTTTCTCATTTCATCCAGGGACACAGCGGCACTCCACAGACTTTACAGCCGCCCCTGGGCTCCAGGCAGCTCGGCCTGGGTTTCTGAATTTCTCCCTTGACACTTTGCCATTTTTTCACCTTTTTTCTCATTTCATCCAGGGACACAGCGGCTCTCCACAGACTTTGCAGCCGCCCCTGGGCTCCAGGCAGCTCGGCCTGGGTTTCTGAATTTCTCCCTTGACACTTTGCCATTTTTTCACCCATTTTCTCATTTCATCCAGGGACACAGCGGCACTCCACAGACTTTACAGCCGCCCCTGGGCTCCAGGCAGCTCGGCATGGGTTTCTGCCTAGCTCCCTTGACACTTTGCCATTTTTTCACCCTTTTTCTCAATTCATCCAGGGACACAGCGGCTCTCACAGACTTTAGAACCGCCCCTGGGCTCCAGGACCCTAGGCATGGGTTTCTGCCTAGCTCCCTTGACACTTTGCCATTTTTTCACCTTTTTTCTCATTTCATCCAGGGACACAGCGGCACTCCACAGACTTTACAGCCGCCCCTGGGCTCCAGGCAGCTCGGCCTGGGTTTCTGAATTTCTCCCTTGACACTTTGCCATTTTTTCACCTTTTTTCTCATTTCATCCAGGGACACAGCGGCTCTCCACAGACTTTGCAGCCGCCCCTGGGCTCCAGGACCCTAGGCATGGGTTTCTGAATTTTTCCCTTGACACTTTGCCATTTTTTCACCCTTTTTCTCATTTCATCCAGGGACACAGCGGCTCTCCACAGACTTTGCAGCCGCCCCTGGGCTCCAGGCAGCTCGGCCTGGGTTTCTGAATTTCTCCCTTGACACTTTGTTACTTTTTCACCTTTTTTCTCATTTCATCCAGGGACACAGCGGCTCTCCACAGACTTTCCCGCGGCCCCTGGGCTCCAGGACCCTAGGCATGGGTTTCTGCCTAGCTCCCTTGACACTTTGCCATTTTTCCACCTTTTTTCTCATTTCATCCAGGGACACAGCGGCTCTCCACAGACTTTGCAGCCGCCCCTGGGCTCCAGGCAGCTCGGCCTGGGTTTCTGAATTTCTCCCTTGACACTTTGCCATTTTTCCACCCTTTTTCTCATTTCATCCAGGGACACAGCGGCTCTCCACAGACTTTGCAGCCGCCCCTGGGCTCCAGGACCCTAGGCATGGGTTTCTGCCTAGCTCCCTTGACACTTTGCCATTTTTTCACCCTTTTTCTCAATTCATCCAGGGACACAGCGGCTCTCCACACACTTTAGAACCGCCCCTGGGCTCCAGGCAGCTCGGCCTGAGTTTCTGAATTTCTCCCTTGACACTTTGCCATTTTTTCACCCTTTTTCTCATTTCATCCAGGGACACAGCGGCACTCCACAGACTTTACAGCCGCCCCTGGGCTCCAGGCAGCTCGGCATGGGTTTCTGCCTAGCTCCCTTGACACTTTGCCATTTTTCCACCCTTTTTCTCATTTCATCCAGGGACACAGCGGCTCTCCACAGACTTTGCAGCCGCCCCTGGGCTCCAGGACCCTAGGCATGGGTTTCTGCCTAGCTCCCTTGACACTTTGCCATTTTTTCACCCTTTTTCTCAATTCATCCAGGGACACAGCGGCTCTCCACACACTTTAGAACCGCCCCTGGGCTCCAGGCAGCTCGGCCTGAGTTTCTGAATTTCTCCCTTGACACTTTGCCATTTTTTCACCTTTTTTCTCATTTCATCCAGGGCAACAGCGGCTCTCCACAGACTTTCCCGCGGCCCCTGGGCTCCAGGACCCTAGGCATGGGTTTCTGCCTAGCTCCCTTGACACTTTGCCATTTTTTCACCCTTTTTCTCATTTCATCCAGGGACACAGCGGCTCTCACAGACTTTAGAACCGCCCCTGGGCTCCAGGACGCAAGGCATGGCTTACTCTCGCCCATTGACTTCAATGCATTTACTGCAACTCCTGCCTGTGTCCGCCAGAGGGCGTCTGGCTTAACAGCGGCTCTCCACGCTATTTCTATCCGCTTTGAGGCTCCAGGCAGCTCGGCCTGAGTTTCTGAATTTCTCCCTTGACACTTTGCCATTTTTTCACCTTTTTTCTCATTTCATCCAGGGACACAGCGGCTCTCCACAGACTTTGCAGCCGCCCCTGGGCTCCAGGCAGCTCGGCCTGGGTTTCTGAATTTCTCCCTTGACACTTTGCCATTTTTTCACCCATTTTCTCATTTCATCCAGGGACACAGCGGCACTCCACAGACTTTACAGCCGCCCCTGGGCTCCAGGCAGCTCGGCATGGGTTTCTGCCTAGCTCCCTTGACACTTTGCCATTTTTTCACCCTTTTTCTCAATTCATCCAGGGACACAGCGGCTCTCACAGACTTTAGAACCGCCCCTGGGCTCCAGGACCCTAGGCATGGGTTTCTGCCTAGCTCCCTTGACACTTTGCCATTTTTTCACCTTTTTTCTCATTTCATCCAGGGACACAGCGGCACTCCACAGACTTTACAGCCGCCCCTGGGCTCCAGGCAGCTCGGCCTGGGTTTCTGAATTTCTCCCTTGACACTTTGCCATTTTTTCACCTTTTTTCTCATTTCATCCAGGGACACAGCGGCTCTCCACAGACTTTGCAGCCGCCCCTGGGCTCCAGGACCCTAGGCATGGGTTTCTGAATTTTTCCCTTGACACTTTGCCATTTTTTCACCCTTTTTCTCATTTCATCCAGGGACACAGCGGCTCTCCACAGACTTTGCAGCCGCCCCTGGGCTCCAGGCAGCTCGGCCTGGGTTTCTGAATTTCTCCCTTGACACTTTGTTACTTTTTCACCTTTTTTCTCATTTCATCCAGGGACACAGCGGCTCTCCACAGACTTTCCCGCGGCCCCTGGGCTCCAGGACCCTAGGCATGGGTTTCTGCCTAGCTCCCTTGACACTTTGCCATTTTTCCACCTTTTTTCTCATTTCATCCAGGGACACAGCGGCTCTCCACAGACTTTGCAGCCGCCCCTGGGCTCCAGGCAGCTCGGCCTGGGTTTCTGAATTTCTCCCTTGACACTTTGCCATTTTTCCACCCTTTTTCTCATTTCATCCAGGGACACAGCGGCTCTCCACAGACTTTGCAGCCGCCCCTGGGCTCCAGGACCCTAGGCATGGGTTTCTGCCTAGCTCCCTTGACACTTTGCCATTTTTTCACCCTTTTTCTCAATTCATCCAGGGACACAGCGGCTCTCCACACACTTTAGAACCGCCCCTGGGCTCCAGGCAGCTCGGCCTGAGTTTCTGAATTTCTCCCTTGACACTTTGCCATTTTTTCACCCTTTTTCTCATTTCATCCAGGGACACAGCGGCACTCCACAGACTTTACAGCCGCCCCTGGGCTCCAGGCAGCTCGGCATGGGTTTCTGCCTAGCTCCCTTGACACTTTGCCATTTTTCCACCCTTTTTCTCATTTCATCCAGGGACACAGCGGCTCTCCACAGACTTTGCAGCCGCCCCTGGGCTCCAGGACCCTAGGCATGGGTTTCTGCCTAGCTCCCTTGACACTTTGCCATTTTTTCACCCTTTTTCTCAATTCATCCAGGGACACAGCGGCTCTCCACACACTTTAGAACCGCCCCTGGGCTCCAGGCAGCTCGGCCTGAGTTTCTGAATTTCTCCCTTGACACTTTGCCATTTTTTCACCTTTTTTCTCATTTCATCCAGGGACACAGCGGCTCTCCACAGACTTTGCAGCCGCCCCTGGGCTCCAGGCAGCTCGGCCTGGGTTTCTGAATTTCTCCCTTGACACTTTGCCATTTTTTCACCCATTTTCTCATTTCATCCAGGGACACAGCGGCACTCCACAGACTTTACAGCCGCCCCTGGGCTCCAGGCAGCTCGGCATGGGTTTCTGCCTAGCTCCCTTGACACTTTGCCATTTTTCCACCCTTTTTCTCATTTCATCCAGGGACACAGCGGCTCTCACAGACTTTAGAACCGCCCCTGGGCTCCAGGCAGCTCGGCCTGAGTTTCTGAATTTCTCCCTTGACACTTTGCCATTTTTTCACCCTTTTTCTCATTTCATCCAGGGACACAGCGGCTCTCCACAGACTTTACAGCCGCCCCTGGGCTCCAGGACCCTAGGCATGGGTTTCTGAATTTCTCCCTTGACACTTTGCCATTTTTTCACCTTTTTTCTCATTTCATCCAGGGACACAGCGGCTCTCCACAGACTTTCCCGCGGCCCCTTGGCTCCAGGACCCTAGGCATGGGTTTCTGAATTTCTCCCTTGACACTTTGCCATTTTTTCACCTTTTTTCTCATTTCATCCAGGGCAACAGCGGCTCTCCACAGACTTTCCCGCGGCCCCTGGGCTCCAGGACCCTAGGCATGGGTTTCTGCCTAGCTCCCTTGACACTTTGCCATTTTTTCACCCTTTTTCTCATTTCATCCAGGGACACAGCGGCTCTCCACAGACTTTGCAGCCGCCCCTGGGCTCCAGGACCCTAGGCATGGGTTTCTGCCTAGCTCCCTTGACACTTTGCCATTTTTCCACCTTTTTTCTCATTTCATCCAGGGACACAGCGGCTCTCCACAGACTTTGCAGCCGCCCCTGGGCTCCAGGACCCTAGGCATGGGTTTCTGCCTAGCTCCCTTGACACTTTGCCATTTTTTCACCCTTTTTCTCATTTCATCCAGGGCAACAGCGGCTTTCCACAGACTTTGCAGCCGCCCCTGGGCTCCAGGACCCTAGGCATGGGTTTCTGCCTAGCTCCCTTGACACTTTGCCATTTTTTCACCCTTTTTCTCAATTCATCCAGGGACACAGCGGCTCTCCACACACTTTAGAACCGCCCCTGGGCTCCAGGCAGCTCGGCCTGAGTTTCTGAATTTCTCCCTTGACACTTTGCCATTTTTTCACCCTTTTTCTCAATTCATCCAGGGACACAGCGGCTCTCCACACACTTTAGAACCGCCCCTGGGCTCCAGGACCCTAGGCATGGGTTTCTGAATTTTTCCCTTGACACTTTGCCATTTTTTCACCCTTTTTCTCATTTCATCCAGGGACACAGCGGCACTCCACAGACTTTACAGCCGCCCCTGGGCTCCAGGCAGCTCGGCCTGGGTTTCTGAATTTCTCCCTTGACACTTTGCCATTTTTTCACCTTTTTTCTCATTTCATCCAGGGACACAGCGGCTCTCCACAGACTTTGCAGCCGCCCCTGGGCTCCAGGCAGCTCGGCCTGGGTTTCTGAATTTCTCCCTTGACACTTTGTTACTCTTTCACCTTTTTTCTCATTTCATCCAGGGACACAGCGGCTCTCCACAGACTTTCCCGCGGCCCCTGGGCTCCAGGACCCTAGGCATGGGTTTCTGCCTAGCTCCCTTGACACTTTGCCATTTTTTCACCTTTTTTCTCATTTCATCCAGGGCAACAGCGGCTCTCACAGACTTTAGAACCGCCCCTGGGCTCCAGGACCCTAGGCATGGGTTTCTGCCTAGCTCCCTTGACACTTTGCCATTTTTTCACCTTTTTTCTCATTTCATCCAGGGACACAGCGGCTCTCCACAGACTTTCCCGCGGCCCCTGGTCTCCAGGACCCTAGGCATGGGTTTCTGCCTAGCTCCCTTGACACTTTGCCATTTTTTCACCTTTTTTCTCATTTCATCCAGGGACACAGCGGCTCTCCACAGACTTTCCCGCGGCCCCTGGGCTCCAGGACCCTAGGCATGGGTTTCTGAATTTCTCCCTTGACACTTTGCCATTTTTTCACCTTTTTTCTCATTTCATCCAGGGACACAGCGGCTCTCCACAGACTTTCCCGCGGCCCCTGGGCTCCAGGACCCTAGGCATGGGTTTCTGAATTTCTCCCTTGACACTTTGCCATTTTTTCACCTTTTTTCTCATTTCATCCAGGGACACAGCGGCTCTCCACAGACTTTGCAGCCGCCCCTGGGCTCCAGGCAGCTCGGCCTGAGTTTCTGAATTTCTCCCTTGACACTTTGCCATTTTTCCACCCTTTTTCTCATTTCATCCAGGGACACAGCGGCTCTCCACAGACTTTGCAGCCGCCCCTGGGCTCCAGGCAGCTCGGCCTGGGTTTCTGAATTTCTCCCTTGACACTTTGCCATTTTTTCACCTTTTTTCTCATTTCATCCAGGGACACAGCGGCTCTCCACAGACTTTGCAGCCGCCCCTGGGCTCCAGGCAGCTCGGCCTGGGTTTCTGAATTTCTCCCTTGACACTTTGCCATTTTTCCACCCTTTTTCTCATTTCATCCAGGGACACAGCGGCTCTCCACAGACTTTGCAGCCGCCCCTGGGCTCCAGGCAGCTCGGCCTGGGTTTCTGAATTTCTCCCTTGACACTTTGTTACTTTTTCACCTTTTTTCTCATTTCATCCAGGGACACAGCGGCTCTCCACAGACTTTCCCGCGGCCCCTGGGCTCCAGGACCCTAGGCATGGGTTTCTGCCTAGCTCCCTTGACACTTTGCCATTTTTTCACCCTTTTTCTCATTTCATCCAGGGACACAGCGGCTCTCACAGACTTTAGAACCGCCCCTGGGCTCCAGGACGCAAGGCATGGGTTTCTGAATTTCTCCCTTGACACTTTGCCATTTTTTCACCTTTTTCCTCATTTCATCCAGGGACACAGCGGCTCTCCACAGACTTTCCCGCGGCCCCTGGGCTCCAGGACCCTAGGCATGGGTTTCTGCCTAGCTCCCTTGACACTTTGCCATTTTTTCACCTTTTTTCTCATTTCATCCAGGGCAACAGCGGCTCTCACAGACTTTAGAACCGCCCCTGGGCTCCAGGACCCTAGGCATGGGTTTCTGCCTAGCTCCCTTGACACTTTGCCATTTTTTCACCTTTTTTCTCATTTCATCCAGGGCAACAGCGGCTCTCACAGGCTTTAGAACCGCCCCTGGGCTCCAGGACCCTAGGCATGGGTTTCTGCCTAGCTCCCTTGACACTTTGCCATTTTTCCACCCTTTTTCTCATTTCATCCAGGGACACAGCGGCTCTCCACAGACTTTACAGCCGCCCCTGGGCTCCAGGACCCTAGGCACGGGTTTCTGAATTTTTCCCTTGACACTTTGCCATTTTTTCACCCTTTTTCTCATTTCATCCAGGGACACAGCGGCTCTCCACAGACTTTCCCGCGGCCCCTGGGCTCCAGGACCGTAGGCATGGGTTTCTGCCTAGCTCCCTTGACACTTTGCCATTTTTTCACCTTTTTTCTCATTTCATCCAGGGACACAGCGGCTCTCCACAGACTTTGCATCCGCCCCTGGGCTCCAGGCAGCTCGGCCTGAGTTTCTGAATTTCTCCCTTGACACTTTGTTACTTTTTCACCTTTTTTCTCATTTCATCCAGGGACACAGCGGCTCTCCACAGACTTTCCCGCGGCCCCTGGGCTCCAGGACCCTAGGCATGGGTTTCTGCCTAGCTCCCTTGACACTTTGCCATTTTTTCACCTTTTTTCTCATTTCATCCAGGGCAACAGCGGCTCTCACAGACTTTAGAGCGGCCCCTGGGCTCCAGGACCCTAGGCATGGGTTTCTGCCTAGCTCCCTTGACACTTTGCCATTTTTTCACCTTTTTTCTCATTTCATCCAGGGACACAGCGGCTCTCCACAGACTTTACAGCCGCCCCTGGGCTCCAGGACCCTAGGCATGGGTTTCTGAATTTCTCCCTTGACACTTTGCCATTTTTTCACCTTTTTTCTCATTTCATCCAGGGCAACAGCGGCTCTCACATGCTTTAGAACCGCC
>NW_026559880.1:42500-55000 GCF_027744805.1 Dunckerocampus dactyliophorus | reverse complement strand
GTTGTCATCCGGAGGTGATAGCGCGGCCCGGGCCGCCTGACGCGGCCCATCGCGGGCGCTCCTCGTCGGACACCTGCGTCACACAGCCTGGGTGCCAGCTGTGGAGTGACACTTGGAGAAAAAGAAGCACAAGTCACTCATATCAAAGTTCCCGTTCCCTTTTGTTTGTGTCACGCTTGGAAATGCTTGAGAGGTGACACTTTGTCAAATTTGCAGCTGGTGTCTCATCATCATCATCACCGCTGCTCATCAGCCTTCCTTGGATGCCTGCCATGCACGCGGCCCAACGGGGCACTCAGATGGGGTGGGCAGCCCGGACCGCCTTGCGCGGCCCAACACGGGCGCCCGGGGGACGCGGAAACCCGTTTTAGAAAATAACCTCCAGGGGTTTTCCAAGAGCGGCACAGCCCCAGCTCACGTCCGTGTTTCAGTGCGTCAAAAGCGGATTCAAAAGTGTGCTTTTCTCGGTACTTCCCCTGGAGGTCAGTGTTTCTAAAAACTGGGTTTCCGAAATCGTGCTGGAGGTGTTTTGGTCAACCAGGAAAAATGGCATTTACGGGAGAGGGTAAAGTATACCCCCCCCCCCCCCTCTCGGCTGATTTACCCTCTCCCGTAAACGCGTTTTTTCCTGGTCGACCAAAACACTCATTGACTCCCATTCATTTGACACTTTGTCATTTTTTCAGCACTTTTTTCGCGCATTGGGTACTCCGCCCATTCACTCCCATTCATTTGACACTTTGTCGTTTTTTCAGCACTTTTTTCGCGCATTGGGTACTCCGCCCCATTCACTCCCATTCATTTCACACTTAGAAAAATCATCCGAGCGGCTCTCCACGCATTTTATAGCCGCTTTGGGGCTCCAGCCGCCTCGGCCTTCATTTCTGACTAGGCTCGTGTGGACTTTGTCGTTTTTTCAGCACTTTTTTCGCGCATTGGGTACTCCGCCCCATTCACTCCCATTCATTTCACACTTTGAAAAATCATCCGAGCGGCTCTCCACGCATTTTATAGCCGCTTTGGGGCTCCAGCCGCCTCGGCCTTCATTTCTGACTAGGCTCGTGTGGACTTTGTCGTTTTTTCAGCACTTTTTTCGCGCATTGGGTACTCCGCCCCATTCACTCCCATTCATTTGACACTTTGAAAAATCATCCGAGCGGCTCTCCACGCATTTTATAGCCGCTTTGGGGCTCCAGCCGCCTCGGACTGCATTTCTGACTAGGCTCGTGTGGACTTTGTCGTTTTTTCAGCACTTTTTTTACACATTGGGTACTCTGCCCCATTCACTCCCATTCATTTGACACTTTGAAAAATCATCCGAGCGGCTCTCCACGGGTTTTATAGCCGCTTTGGGGCTCCAGCCGCCTCGGACTGCATTTCTGACTAGGCTCGTGTGGACTTTGTCGTTTTTTCAGCACTTTTTTTACACATTGGGTACTCTGCCCCATTCACTCCCATTCATTTGACACTTTGAAAAATCATCCGAGCGGCTCTCCACGCGTTTTATAGCCGCTTTCAGACTCCTGCCGCCTCGCCTGCACTTCCGCCTCGGTCCGTTAGGATTTAGGCCTTTTTTCAGCACTTTTTCTCCGTTCCTCCGGGGCGACAGCGGCTCTCCACGCATTTTATAGCCGTTTTCAGACTCCTGCCGCCTCGCCTGCACTTCCGCCTCGGTCCGTTAGGATTTAGGCCTTTTTTCAGCACTTTTTCTCCGTTCCTCCGGGGCGACAGCGGCTCTCCACGCATTTTATAGCCGTTTTCAGACTCCTGCCGCCTCGCCTGCACTTCCGCCTCGGTCCGTTAGGATTTAGGCCTTTTTTCAGCACTTTTTCTCCGTTCCTCCGGGGCGACAGCGGCTCTCCACGCATTTTATAGCCGTTTTCAGACTCCTGCCGCCTCGCCTGCACTTCCGCCTCGGTCCGTTAGGATTTAGGCCTTTTTTCAGCACTTTTTCTCCGTTTCTCCGGGGCGACAGCGGCTCTCCACGCATTTTATAGCCGTTTTCAGACTCCTGCCGCCTCGCCTGCACTTCCGCCTAGGTCCGTTAGGATTTAGGCCTTTTTTCAGCACTTTTTCTACGTTTCTCCGGGGCGACAGCGGCTCTCCACGCTTTTTATAGCGGTTTTCAGACTCCTGCCGCCTCGCCTGCACTTCCGCCTCGGTCCGTTAGGACGTGGGCCTTTTTTCAGCACTTTTTCTCCGTTTCTCCGGGGCGACAGCGGCTCTCCACGCTTTTTATAGCCGCTTTGGGGCTCCAGCCGCCTCGGCCTGCATTTCTGACTAGGCTCGTGTGGACTTTTTCAGCACTTTTTTTGTGCATTGGGTACTCTCGCCCATTGACTCCCATTCATTTGACACTTTGTCATATTTTCAGCACTTTTTTGGCGCATTGGGTACTCTCGCCCATTGACTCCCATTCATTTGACACTTTGTCATATTTTCAGCACTTTTTTGGTGCATTGGGTACTCTCGCCCATTGACTCCCATTCATTTGACACTTTGTCATATTTTCAGCACTTTTTTGGCGCATTGGGTACTCTCGCCCATTGACTTCAATGCATTTACTGCAACTCCTGCCTGTGTCCGCCAGAGGGCGTCTGGCTTAACAGCGGCTCTCCACGCTATTTCTATTCGCTTTGAGGCTCCAGGCAGCTCGGCCTGGGTTTCTGAATTTCTCCCTTGACACTTTGTTACTTTTTCACCTTTTTTCTCATTTCATCCAGGGACACAGCGGCTCTCCACAGACTTTCCCGCGGCCCCTGGGCTCCAGGACCCTAGGCATGGGTTTCTGCCTAGCTCCCTTGACACTTTGCCATTTTTTCACCTTTTTTCTCATTTCATCCAGGGACACAGCGGCTCTCCACAGACTTTCCCGCGGCCCCTGGGCTCCAGGACCCTAGGCATGGGTTTCTGAATTTCTCCCTTGACACTTTGCCATTTTTTCACCCTTTTTCTCATTTCATCCAGGGACACAGCGGCACTCCACAGACTTTACAGCCGCCCCTGGGCTCCAGGACCCTAGGCATGGGTTTCTGCCTAGCTCCCTTGACACTTTGCCATTTTTTCACCCTTTTTCTCAATTCATCCAGGGACACAGCGGCTCTCCACACACTTTAGAACCGCCCCTGGGCTCCAGGCAGCTCGGCCTGAGTTTCTGAATTTCTCCCTTGACACTTTGCCATTTTTTCACCCTTTTTCTCAATTCATCCAGGGACACAGCGGCTCTCCACAGACTTTCCCGCGGCCCCTGGGCTCCAGGACCCTAGGCATGGGTTTCTGCCTAGCTCCCTTGACACTTTGCCATTTTTTCACCTTTTTTCTCATTTCATCCAGGGACACAGCGGCTCTCCACAGACTTTCCCGCGGCCCCTTGGCTCCAGGACCCTAGGCATGGGTTTCTGAATTTCTCCCTTGACACTTTGCCATTTTTTCACCTTTTTTCTCATTTCATCCAGGGCAACAGCGGCTCTCCACAGACTTTCCCGCGGCCCCTGGGCTCCAGGACCCTAGGCATGGGTTTCTGCCTAGCTCCCTTGACACTTTGCCATTTTTTCACCCTTTTTCTCATTTCATCCAGGGACACAGCGGCTCTCCACAGACTTTGCAGCCGCCCCTGGGCTCCAGGACCCTAGGCATGGGTTTCTGCCTAGCTCCCTTGACACTTTGCCATTTTTCCACCTTTTTTCTCATTTCATCCAGGGACACAGCGGCTCTCCACAGACTTTGCAGCCGCCCCTGGGCTCCAGGCAGCTCGGCCTGAGTTTCTGAATTTCTCCCTTGACACTTTGCCATTTTTTCACCTTTTTTCTCATTTCATCCAGGGACACAGCGGCTCTCCACAGACTTTGCAGCCGCCCCTGGGCTCCAGCCAGCTCGGCCTGAGTTTCTGAATTTCTCCCTTGACACTTTGCCATTTTTTCACCTTTTTTCTCATTTCATCCAGGGACACAGCGGCTCTCCACAGACTTTGCAGCCGCCCCTGGGCTCCAGCCAGCTCGGCCTGAGTTTCTGAATTTCTCCCTTGACACTTTGCCATTTTTTCACCTTTTTTCTCATTTCATCCAGGGACACAGCGGCTCTCACAGGCTTTAGAACCGCCCCTGGGCTCCAGGACCCTAGGCATGGGTTTCTGAATTTCTCCCTTGACACTTTGCCATTTTTTCACCCTTTTTCTCATTTCATCCAGGGACACAGCGGCTCTCCACAGACTTTCCCGCGGCCCCTGGGCTCCAGGACCCTAGGCATGGGTTTCTGAATTTCTCCCTTGACACTTTGCCATTTTTTCACCCTTTTTCTCATTTCATCCAGGGACACAGCGGCACTCCACAGACTTTACAGCCGCCCCTGGGCTCCAGGACCCTAGGCATGGGTTTCTGCCTAGCTCCCTTGACACTTTGCCATTTTTTCACCCTTTTTCTCATTTCATCCAGGGACACAGCGGCTCTCCACAGACTTTACAGCCGCCCCTGGGCTCCAGGACCCTAGGCATGGGTTTCTGAATTTCTCCCTTGACACTTTGCCATTTTTTCACCTTTTTTCTCATTTCATCCAGGGACACAGCGGCTCTCCACAGACTTTCCCGCGGCCCCTTGGCTCCAGGACCCTAGGCATGGGTTTCTGAATTTCTCCCTTGACACTTTGCCATTTTTTCACCTTTTTTCTCATTTCATCCAGGGCAACAGCGGCTCTCCACAGACTTTCCCGCGGCCCCTGGGCTCCAGGACCCTAGGCATGGGTTTCTGCCTAGCTCCCTTGACACTTTGCCATTTTTTCACCCTTTTTCTCATTTCATCCAGGGACACAGCGGCTCTCACAGACTTTAGAACCGCCCCTGGGCTCCAGGACGCAAGGCATGGCTTACTCTCGCCCATTGACTTCAATGCATTTACTGCAACTCCTGCCTGTGTCCGCCAGAGGGCGTCTGGCTTAACAGCGGCTCTCCACGCTATTTCTATCCGCTTTGAGGCTCCAGGCAGCTCGGCCTGAGTTTCTGAATTTCTCCCTTGACACTTTGCCATTTTTTCACCTTTTTTCTCATTTCATCCAGGGACACAGCGGCTCTCCACAGACTTTGCAGCCGCCCCTGGGCTCCAGGCAGCTCGGCCTGGGTTTCTGAATTTCTCCCTTGACACTTTGCCATTTTTTCACCCATTTTCTCATTTCATCCAGGGACACAGCGGCACTCCACAGACTTTACAGCCGCCCCTGGGCTCCAGGCAGCTCGGCATGGGTTTCTGCCTAGCTCCCTTGACACTTTGCCATTTTTCCACCCTTTTTCTCATTTCATCCAGGGACACAGCGGCTCTCCACAGACTTTGCAGCCGCCCCTGGGCTCCAGGACCCTAGGCATGGGTTTCTGCCTAGCTCCCTTGACACTTTGCCATTTTTTCACCCTTTTTCTCATTTCATCCAGGGGCACAGCGGCTCTCCACAGACTTTCCCGCGGCCCCTGGGCTCCAGGACCCTAGGCATGGGTTTCTGCCTAGCTCCCTTGACACTTTGCCATTTTTTCACCTTTTTTCTCATTTCATCCAGGGACACAGCGGCTCTCCACAGACTTTCCCGCGGCCCCTGGGCTCCAGGACCCTAGGCATGGGTTTCTGCCTAGCTCCCTTGACACTTTGCCATTTTTTCACCCTTTTTCTCATTTCATCCAGGGCAACAGCGGCTTTCCACAGACTTTGCAGCCGCCCCTGGGCTCCAGGACCCTAGGCATGGGTTTCTGCCTAGCTCCCTTGACACTTTGCCATTTTTTCACCCTTTTTCTCAATTCATCCAGGGACACAGCGGCTCTCCACACACTTTAGAACCGCCCCTGGGCTCCAGGCAGCTCGGCCTGAGTTTCTGAATTTCTCCCTTGACACTTTGCCATTTTTTCACCCTTTTTCTCAATTCATCCAGGGACACAGCGGCTCTCCACACACTTTAGAACCGCCCCTGGGCTCCAGGCAGCTCGGCCTGAGTTTCTGAATTTCTCCCTTGACACTTTGCCATTTTTTCACCCTTTTTCTCATTTCATCCAGGGACACAGCGGCACTCCACAGACTTTACAGCCGCCCCTGGGCTCCAGGCAGCTCGGCATGGGTTTCTGCCTAGCTCCCTTGACACTTTGCCATTTTTCCACCCTTTTTCTCATTTCATCCAGGGACACAGCGGCTCTCCACAGACTTTGCAGCCGCCCCTGGGCTCCAGGACCCTAGGCATGGGTTTCTGCCTAGCTCCCTTGACACTTTGCCATTTTTTCACCCTTTTTCTCAATTCATCCAGGGACACAGCGGCTCTCCACAGACTTTACAGCCGCCCCTGGGCTCCAGGACCCTAGGCATGGGTTTCTGAATTTTTCCGTTGACACTTTGCCATTTTTTCACCCTTTTTCTCATTTCATCCAGGGACACAGCGGCTCTCCACAGACTTTACAGCCGCCCCTGGGCTCCAGGCAGCTCGGCCTGAGTTTCTGAATTTCTCCCTTGACACTTTGCCATTTTTTCACCCTTTTTCTCAATTCATCCAGGGACACAGCGGCTCTCACAGACTTTAGAACCGCCCCTGGGCTCCAGGACGCAAGGCATGGCTTACTCTCGCCCATTGACTTCAATGCATTTACTGCAACTCCTGCCTGTGTCCGCCAGAGGGCGTCTGGCTTAACAGCGGCTCTCCACGCTATTTCTATCCGCTTTGAGGCTCCAGGCAGCTCGGCCTGAGTTTCTGAATTTCTCCCTTGACACTTTGCCATTTTTCCACCTTTTTTCTCATTTCATCCAGGGACACAGCGGCTCTCCACAGACTTTGCAGCCGCCCCTGGGCTCCAGGACCCTAGGCATGGGTTTCTGCCTAGCTCCCTTGACACTTTGCCATTTTTTCACCCTTTTTCTCAATTCATCCAGGGACACAGCGGCTCTCCACACACTTTAGAACCGCCCCTGGGCTCCAGGCAGCTCGGCCTGAGTTTCTGAATTTCTCCCTTGACACTTTGCCATTTTTTCACCTTTTTTCTCATTTCATCCAGGGCAACAGCGGCTCTCCACAGACTTTCCCGCGGCCCCTGGGCTCCAGGACCCTAGGCATGGGTTTCTGCCTAGCTCCCTTGACACTTTGCCATTTTTTCACCCTTTTTCTCATTTCATCCAGGGACACAGCGGCTCTCACAGACTTTAGAACCGCCCCTGGGCTCCAGGACGCAAGGCATGGCTTACTCTCGCCCATTGACTTCAATGCATTTACTGCAACTCCTGCCTGTGTCCGCCAGAGGGCGTCTGGCTTAACAGCGGCTCTCCACGCTATTTCTATCCGCTTTGAGGCTCCAGGCAGCTCGGCCTGAGTTTCTGAATTTCTCCCTTGACACTTTGCCATTTTTTCACCTTTTTTCTCATTTCATCCAGGGACACAGCGGCTCTCCACAGACTTTGCAGCCGCCCCTGGGCTCCAGGCAGCTCGGCCTGGGTTTCTGAATTTCTCCCTTGACACTTTGCCATTTTTTCACCCATTTTCTCATTTCATCCAGGGACACAGCGGCACTCCACAGACTTTACAGCCGCCCCTGGGCTCCAGGCAGCTCGGCATGGGTTTCTGCCTAGCTCCCTTGACACTTTGCCATTTTTTCACCCTTTTTCTCAATTCATCCAGGGACACAGCGGCTCTCACAGACTTTAGAACCGCCCCTGGGCTCCAGGACCCTAGGCATGGGTTTCTGCCTAGCTCCCTTGACACTTTGCCATTTTTTCACCTTTTTTCTCATTTCATCCAGGGACACAGCGGCACTCCACAGACTTTACAGCCGCCCCTGGGCTCCAGGCAGCTCGGCCTGGGTTTCTGAATTTCTCCCTTGACACTTTGCCATTTTTTCACCTTTTTTCTCATTTCATCCAGGGACACAGCGGCTCTCCACAGACTTTGCAGCCGCCCCTGGGCTCCAGGACCCTAGGCATGGGTTTCTGAATTTTTCCCTTGACACTTTGCCATTTTTTCACCCTTTTTCTCATTTCATCCAGGGACACAGCGGCTCTCCACAGACTTTGCAGCCGCCCCTGGGCTCCAGGCAGCTCGGCCTGGGTTTCTGAATTTCTCCCTTGACACTTTGTTACTTTTTCACCTTTTTTCTCATTTCATCCAGGGACACAGCGGCTCTCCACAGACTTTCCCGCGGCCCCTGGGCTCCAGGACCCTAGGCATGGGTTTCTGCCTAGCTCCCTTGACACTTTGCCATTTTTCCACCTTTTTTCTCATTTCATCCAGGGACACAGCGGCTCTCCACAGACTTTGCAGCCGCCCCTGGGCTCCAGGCAGCTCGGCCTGGGTTTCTGAATTTCTCCCTTGACACTTTGCCATTTTTCCACCCTTTTTCTCATTTCATCCAGGGACACAGCGGCTCTCCACAGACTTTGCAGCCGCCCCTGGGCTCCAGGACCCTAGGCATGGGTTTCTGCCTAGCTCCCTTGACACTTTGCCATTTTTTCACCCTTTTTCTCAATTCATCCAGGGACACAGCGGCTCTCCACACACTTTAGAACCGCCCCTGGGCTCCAGGCAGCTCGGCCTGAGTTTCTGAATTTCTCCCTTGACACTTTGCCATTTTTTCACCCTTTTTCTCATTTCATCCAGGGACACAGCGGCACTCCACAGACTTTACAGCCGCCCCTGGGCTCCAGGCAGCTCGGCATGGGTTTCTGCCTAGCTCCCTTGACACTTTGCCATTTTTCCACCCTTTTTCTCATTTCATCCAGGGACACAGCGGCTCTCCACAGACTTTGCAGCCGCCCCTGGGCTCCAGGACCCTAGGCATGGGTTTCTGCCTAGCTCCCTTGACACTTTGCCATTTTTTCACCCTTTTTCTCAATTCATCCAGGGACACAGCGGCTCTCCACACACTTTAGAACCGCCCCTGGGCTCCAGGCAGCTCGGCCTGAGTTTCTGAATTTCTCCCTTGACACTTTGCCATTTTTTCACCTTTTTTCTCATTTCATCCAGGGACACAGCGGCTCTCCACAGACTTTGCAGCCGCCCCTGGGCTCCAGGCAGCTCGGCCTGGGTTTCTGAATTTCTCCCTTGACACTTTGCCATTTTTTCACCCATTTTCTCATTTCATCCAGGGACACAGCGGCACTCCACAGACTTTACAGCCGCCCCTGGGCTCCAGGCAGCTCGGCATGGGTTTCTGCCTAGCTCCCTTGACACTTTGCCATTTTTCCACCCTTTTTCTCATTTCATCCAGGGACACAGCGGCTCTCACAGACTTTAGAACCGCCCCTGGGCTCCAGGCAGCTCGGCCTGAGTTTCTGAATTTCTCCCTTGACACTTTGCCATTTTTTCACCCTTTTTCTCATTTCATCCAGGGACACAGCGGCTCTCCACAGACTTTACAGCCGCCCCTGGGCTCCAGGACCCTAGGCATGGGTTTCTGAATTTCTCCCTTGACACTTTGCCATTTTTTCACCTTTTTTCTCATTTCATCCAGGGACACAGCGGCTCTCCACAGACTTTCCCGCGGCCCCTTGGCTCCAGGACCCTAGGCATGGGTTTCTGAATTTCTCCCTTGACACTTTGCCATTTTTTCACCTTTTTTCTCATTTCATCCAGGGCAACAGCGGCTCTCCACAGACTTTCCCGCGGCCCCTGGGCTCCAGGACCCTAGGCATGGGTTTCTGCCTAGCTCCCTTGACACTTTGCCATTTTTTCACCCTTTTTCTCATTTCATCCAGGGACACAGCGGCTCTCCACAGACTTTGCAGCCGCCCCTGGGCTCCAGGACCCTAGGCATGGGTTTCTGCCTAGCTCCCTTGACACTTTGCCATTTTTCCACCTTTTTTCTCATTTCATCCAGGGACACAGCGGCTCTCCACAGACTTTGCAGCCGCCCCTGGGCTCCAGGACCCTAGGCATGGGTTTCTGCCTAGCTCCCTTGACACTTTGCCATTTTTTCACCCTTTTTCTCATTTCATCCAGGGCAACAGCGGCTTTCCACAGACTTTGCAGCCGCCCCTGGGCTCCAGGACCCTAGGCATGGGTTTCTGCCTAGCTCCCTTGACACTTTGCCATTTTTTCACCCTTTTTCTCAATTCATCCAGGGACACAGCGGCTCTCCACACACTTTAGAACCGCCCCTGGGCTCCAGGCAGCTCGGCCTGAGTTTCTGAATTTCTCCCTTGACACTTTGCCATTTTTTCACCCTTTTTCTCAATTCATCCAGGGACACAGCGGCTCTCCACACACTTTAGAACCGCCCCTGGGCTCCAGGACCCTAGGCATGGGTTTCTGAATTTTTCCCTTGACACTTTGCCATTTTTTCACCCTTTTTCTCATTTCATCCAGGGACACAGCGGCTCTCCACAGACTTTACAGCCGCCCCTGGGCTCCAGGCAGCTCGGCCTGAGTTTCTGAATTTCTCCCTTGACACTTTGCCATTTTTTCACCCTTTTTCTCAATTCATCCAGGGACACAGCGGCTCTCACAGACTTTAGAACCGCCCCTGGGCTCCAGGACCCTAGGCATGGGTTTCTGCCTAGCTCCCTTGACACTTTGCCATTTTTTCACCTTTTTTCTCATTTCATCCAGGGACACAGCGGCACTCCACAGACTTTACAGCCGCCCCTGGGCTCCAGGCAGCTCGGCCTGGGTTTCTGAATTTCTCCCTTGACACTTTGCCATTTTTTCACCTTTTTTCTCATTTCATCCAGGGACACAGCGGCTCTCCACAGACTTTGCAGCCGCCCCTGGGCTCCAGGCAGCTCGGCCTGGGTTTCTGAATTTCTCCCTTGACACTTTGCCATTTTTCCACCCTTTTTCTCATTTCATCCAGGGACACAGCGGCACTCCACAGACTTTGCAGCCGCCCCTGGGCTCCAGGCAGCTCGGCCTGAGTTTCTGAATTTCTCCCTTGACACTTTGCCATTTTTTCACCCTTTTTCTCATTTCATCCAGGGACACAGCGGCACTCCACAGACTTTCCCGCGGCCCCTGGGCTCCAGGACCCTAGGCATGGGTTTCTGCCTAGCTCCCTTGACACTTTGCCATTTTTTCACCTTTTTTCTCATTTCATCCAGGGCAACAGCGGCTCTCCACAGACTTTCCCGCGGCCCCTGGGCTCCAGGACCCTAGGCATGGGTTTCTGCCTAGCTCCCTTGACACTTTGCCATTTTTTCACCCTTTTTCTCATTTCATCCAGGGACACAGCGGCTCTCACAGACTTTAGAACCGCCCCTGGGCTCCAGGCAGCTCGGCCTGAGTTTCTGAATTTCTCCCTTGACACTTTGCCATTTTTTCACCCTTTTTCTCATTTCATCCAGGGACACAGCGGCTCTCACAGACTTTAGAACCGCCCCTGGGCTCCAGGACGCAAGGCATGGGTTTCTGAATTTCTCCCTTGACACTTTGCCATTTTTTCACCTTTTTCCTCATTTCATCCAGGGACACAGCGGCTCTCCACAGACTTTCCCGCGGCCCCTGGGCTCCAGGACCCTAGGCATGGGTTTCTGCCTAGCTCCCTTGACACTTTGCCATTTTTTCACCTTTTTTCTCATTTCATCCAGGGCAACAGCGGCTCTCACAGACTTTAGAACCGCCCCTGGGCTCCAGGACCCTAGGCATGGGTTTCTGCCTAGCTCCCTTGACACTTTGCCATTTTTTCACCTTTTTTCTCATTTCATCCAGGGCAACAGCGGCTCTCACAGGCTTTAGAACCGCCCCTGGGCTCCAGGACCCTAGGCATGGGTTTCTGCCTAGCTCCCTTGACACTTTGCCATTTTTCCACCCTTTTTCTCATTTCATCCAGGGACACAGCGGCTCTCCACAGACTTTACAGCCGCCCCTGGGCTCCAGGACCCTAGGCACGGGTTTCTGAATTTTTCCCTTGACACTTTGCCATTTTTTCACCCTTTTTCTCATTTCATCCAGGGACACAGCGGCTCTCCACAGACTTTCCCGCGGCCCCTGGGCTCCAGGACCGTAGGCATGGGTTTCTGCCTAGCTCCCTTGACACTTTGCCATTTTTTCACCTTTTTTCTCATTTCATCCAGGGACACAGCGGCTCTCCACAGACTTTGCATCCGCCCCTGGGCTCCAGGCAGCTCGGCCTGAGTTTCTGAATTTCTCCCTTGACACTTTGTTACTTTTTCACCTTTTTTCTCATTTCATCCAGGGACACAGCGGCTCTCCACAGACTTTCCCGCGGCCCCTGGGCTCCAGGACCCTAGGCATGGGTTTCTGCCTAGCTCCCTTGACACTTTGCCATTTTTTCACCTTTTTTCTCATTTCATCCAGGGCAACAGCGGCTCTCACAGACTTTAGAGCGGCCCCTGGGCTCCAGGACCCTAGGCATGGGTTTCTGCCTAGCTCCCTTGACACTTTGCCATTTTTTCACCTTTTTTCTCATTTCATCCAGGGACACAGCGGCTCTCCACAGACTTTACAGCCGCCCCTGGGCTCCAGGACCCTAGGCATGGGTTTCTGAATTTCTCCCTTGACACTTTGCCATTTTTTCACCTTTTTTCTCATTTCATCCAGGGCAA
>NW_026559880.1:7500-30000 GCF_027744805.1 Dunckerocampus dactyliophorus | reverse complement strand
CGGCTTCACGGGTGCCATGTGCACTTGCCCATTGAGGCCAACCCGCAGGCTGGAGGAGCCGTCCGCCCGAACACCGGCACCACGGCCGGCCGGCGGGGGCCCTCCAAAGGCGGGTCTGGTTTACCGCTAGGTCAGTGGGGGCTCAGGGGGTTGGGGTGCGTGCGAGCGCGGCCGGGTGGGGGGCAATGGCCCCCCGGGTGGCCGCGCCGGAGGTGTCACTCGCCTCCAGTGAGCACTCGGCTCCTCTCTGTCGGACACCCGGAGGTGAAGCGCGGGCCCTGCTACCGCGCCGGAGGTCCCACTGGCCTCCAATGAGCACACTCGGCTCCTCTTTGTCGGACACCCGGAGGTGAGGCGCGGGCCCCTCTTACCCGCGCCGGAGCCTCAGCGTGCCTTCCAGTGAGCTGGGCTCCTTTTTTATTTTCTTTGGAGTGGGCCACCCGGAGGTGGAGAGCGACCCGCAGACGAAGCACGGCCAGGGGCCGCCGGATGCCGCCCATGGCGGGCGCTCCCACTCCTCTGACACCTGCGAAGCAGCAAAGTGCTCCTTTTCGATTCCTTCCGCCACCCGGAGGTGGAGCGCGGACCCAGCCACCGCGCCGGAGCGAGCAGCAGCCTCGCTCCGAGTGTGCGCCCGCAGACGAAGCACGGCCAGAGGCCGCCGGATGCCGCCCATGGCGGGCGCACACACTTTTCTGACACCTACGAAGCACCCAAGTGCTGCTTTTTGGGATTCGCCACCCGGAGGTGGAGCGCGGACAAAGCCACCGCGCCTAGTGTGCACCCGCAGACGAAGCACGGCCAGAGGCCGCCGGATGCCGCCCATGGCGGGCGCACACACTCTTCTGACACCTTCGTAGCACCAAAGTGCTGCTTTTTGGGATTCGCCACCCGGAGGTGGAGCGCGGACAAAGCTACCGCGCCGGAGCGAGCAGGAGCCTCGCTCCGAGTGTGCACCCGCAGACGAAGCACGGCCAGAGGCCGCCGGATGCCGCCCATGGCGAGCGCACACACTTTGCGGACACCTCGGATTGGCCACCCGGAGGTGGAGAGCGACCCGCAGACGAAGCACGGCCAGGGGCCGCCGGATGCCGCCCATGGCGGGCGCTCTCGCTCCTCGGACAGCTCCATCGGCGCAGCATGGCGCTCGCGGTCGTCATTACCCGCTGGCGAGGCGCGGCCAGGGCCGCCAGGCGTCGCCTATCGCGTGCGCAAACTCCCAGCAAGCACCAACGTGCTCCTTTGGATGTTGTCATCCGGAGGTGATAGCGCGGCCCGGGCCGCCTGACGCGGCCCATCGCGGGCGCTCCTCGTCGGACACCTGCGTCACACAGCCTGGGTGCCAGCTGTGGAGTGACACTTGGAGAAAAAGAAGCACAAGTCACTCATATCAAAGTTCCCGTTCCCTTTTGTTTGTGTCACGCTTGGAAATGCTTGAGAGGTGACACTTTGTCAAATTTGCAGCTGGTGTCTCATCATCATCATCACCGCTGCTCATCAGCCTTCCTTGGATGCCTGCCATGCACGCGGCCCAACGGGGCACTCAGATGGGGTGGGCAGCCCGGACCGCCTTGCGCGGCCCAACACGGGCGCCCGGGGGACGCGGAAACCCGTTTTAGAAAATAACCTCCAGGGGTTTTCCAAGAGCGGCACAGCCCCAGCTCACGTCCGTGTTTCAGTGCGTCAAAAGCGGATTCAAAAGTGTGCTTTTCTCGGTACTTCCCCTGGAGGTCAGTGTTTCTAAAAACTGGGTTTCCGAAATCGTGCTGGAGGTGTTTTGGTCAACCAGGAAAAATGGCATTTACGGGAGAGGGTAAAGTATACCCCCCCCCCCCCCTCTCGGCTGATTTACCCTCTCCCGTAAACGCGTTTTTTCCTGGTCGACCAAAACACTCATTGACTCCCATTCATTTGACACTTTGTCATTTTTTCAGCACTTTTTTCGCGCATTGGGTACTCCGCCCATTCACTCCCATTCATTTGACACTTTGTCGTTTTTTCAGCACTTTTTTCGCGCATTGGGTACTCCGCCCCATTCACTCCCATTCATTTCACACTTAGAAAAATCATCCGAGCGGCTCTCCACGCATTTTATAGCCGCTTTGGGGCTCCAGCCGCCTCGGCCTTCATTTCTGACTAGGCTCGTGTGGACTTTGTCGTTTTTTCAGCACTTTTTTCGCGCATTGGGTACTCCGCCCCATTCACTCCCATTCATTTCACACTTTGAAAAATCATCCGAGCGGCTCTCCACGCATTTTATAGCCGCTTTGGGGCTCCAGCCGCCTCGGCCTTCATTTCTGACTAGGCTCGTGTGGACTTTGTCGTTTTTTCAGCACTTTTTTCGCGCATTGGGTACTCCGCCCCATTCACTCCCATTCATTTGACACTTTGAAAAATCATCCGAGCGGCTCTCCACGCATTTTATAGCCGCTTTGGGGCTCCAGCCGCCTCGGACTGCATTTCTGACTAGGCTCGTGTGGACTTTGTCGTTTTTTCAGCACTTTTTTTACACATTGGGTACTCTGCCCCATTCACTCCCATTCATTTGACACTTTGAAAAATCATCCGAGCGGCTCTCCACGGGTTTTATAGCCGCTTTGGGGCTCCAGCCGCCTCGGACTGCATTTCTGACTAGGCTCGTGTGGACTTTGTCGTTTTTTCAGCACTTTTTTTACACATTGGGTACTCTGCCCCATTCACTCCCATTCATTTGACACTTTGAAAAATCATCCGAGCGGCTCTCCACGCGTTTTATAGCCGCTTTCAGACTCCTGCCGCCTCGCCTGCACTTCCGCCTCGGTCCGTTAGGATTTAGGCCTTTTTTCAGCACTTTTTCTCCGTTCCTCCGGGGCGACAGCGGCTCTCCACGCATTTTATAGCCGTTTTCAGACTCCTGCCGCCTCGCCTGCACTTCCGCCTCGGTCCGTTAGGATTTAGGCCTTTTTTCAGCACTTTTTCTCCGTTCCTCCGGGGCGACAGCGGCTCTCCACGCATTTTATAGCCGTTTTCAGACTCCTGCCGCCTCGCCTGCACTTCCGCCTCGGTCCGTTAGGATTTAGGCCTTTTTTCAGCACTTTTTCTCCGTTCCTCCGGGGCGACAGCGGCTCTCCACGCATTTTATAGCCGTTTTCAGACTCCTGCCGCCTCGCCTGCACTTCCGCCTCGGTCCGTTAGGATTTAGGCCTTTTTTCAGCACTTTTTCTCCGTTTCTCCGGGGCGACAGCGGCTCTCCACGCATTTTATAGCCGTTTTCAGACTCCTGCCGCCTCGCCTGCACTTCCGCCTAGGTCCGTTAGGATTTAGGCCTTTTTTCAGCACTTTTTCTACGTTTCTCCGGGGCGACAGCGGCTCTCCACGCTTTTTATAGCGGTTTTCAGACTCCTGCCGCCTCGCCTGCACTTCCGCCTCGGTCCGTTAGGACGTGGGCCTTTTTTCAGCACTTTTTCTCCGTTTCTCCGGGGCGACAGCGGCTCTCCACGCTTTTTATAGCCGCTTTGGGGCTCCAGCCGCCTCGGCCTGCATTTCTGACTAGGCTCGTGTGGACTTTTTCAGCACTTTTTTTGTGCATTGGGTACTCTCGCCCATTGACTCCCATTCATTTGACACTTTGTCATATTTTCAGCACTTTTTTGGCGCATTGGGTACTCTCGCCCATTGACTCCCATTCATTTGACACTTTGTCATATTTTCAGCACTTTTTTGGTGCATTGGGTACTCTCGCCCATTGACTCCCATTCATTTGACACTTTGTCATATTTTCAGCACTTTTTTGGCGCATTGGGTACTCTCGCCCATTGACTTCAATGCATTTACTGCAACTCCTGCCTGTGTCCGCCAGAGGGCGTCTGGCTTAACAGCGGCTCTCCACGCTATTTCTATTCGCTTTGAGGCTCCAGGCAGCTCGGCCTGGGTTTCTGAATTTCTCCCTTGACACTTTGTTACTTTTTCACCTTTTTTCTCATTTCATCCAGGGACACAGCGGCTCTCCACAGACTTTCCCGCGGCCCCTGGGCTCCAGGACCCTAGGCATGGGTTTCTGAATTTCTCCCTTGACACTTTGCCATTTTTTCACCTTTTTTCTCATTTCATCCAGGGACACAGCGGCTCTCCACAGACTTTGCAGCCGCCCCTGGGCTCCAGGACCCTAGGCATGGGTTTCTGCCTAGCTCCCTTGACACTTTGCCATTTTTTCACCTTTTTTCTCATTTCATCCAGGGACACAGCGGCTCTCCACAGACTTTGCAGCCGCCCCTGGGCTCCAGGACCCTAGGCATGGGTTTCTGCCTAGCTCCCTTGACACTTTGCCATTTTTTCACCTTTTTTCTCATTTCATCCAGGGACACAGCGGCTCTCCACAGACTTTGCAGCCGCCCCTGGGCTCCAGCCAGCTCGGCCTGAGTTTCTGAATTTCTCCCTTGACACTTTGCCATTTTTTCACCTTTTTTCTCATTTCATCCAGGGACACAGCGGCTCTCCACAGACTTTCCCGCGGCCCCTGGGCTCCAGGCAGCTCGGCCTGAGTTTCTGAATTTCTCCCTTGACACTTTGCCATTTTTCCACCCATTTTCTCATTTCATCCAGGGACACAGCGGCACTCCACAGACTTTCCCGCGGCCCCTGGGCTCCAGGACCCTAGGCATGGGTTTCTGCCTAGCTCCCTTGACACTTTGCCATTTTTTCACCTTTTTTCTCATTTCATCCAGGGACACAGCGGCTCTCCACAGACTTTCCCGCGGCCCCTGGGCTCCAGGACCCTAGGCATGGGTTTCTGCCTAGCTCCCTTGACACTTTGCCATTTTTTCACCTTTTTTCTCATTTCATCCAGGGACACAGCGGCTCTCCACAGACTTTCCCGCGGCCCCTGGGCTCCAGGACCCTAGGCATGGGTTTCTGAATTTCTCCCTTGACACTTTGCCATTTTTTCACCTTTTTTCTCATTTCATCCAGGGACACAGCGGCTCTCCACAGACTTTCCCGCGGCCCCTGGGCTCCAGGACCCTAGGCATGGGTTTCTGAATTTCTCCCTTGACACTTTGCCATTTTTTCACCTTTTTTCTCATTTCATCCAGGGACACAGCGGCTCTCCACAGACTTTGCAGCCGCCCCTGGGCTCCAGGCAGCTCGGCCTGAGTTTCTGAATTTCTCCCTTGACACTTTGCCATTTTTCCACCCTTTTTCTCATTTCATCCAGGGACACAGCGGCTCTCCACAGACTTTGCAGCCGCCCCTGGGCTCCAGGCAGCTCGGCCTGGGTTTCTGAATTTCTCCCTTGACACTTTGCCATTTTTTCACCTTTTTTCTCATTTCATCCAGGGACACAGCGGCTCTCCACAGACTTTGCAGCCGCCCCTGGGCTCCAGGCAGCTCGGCCTGGGTTTCTGAATTTCTCCCTTGACACTTTGCCATTTTTCCACCCTTTTTCTCATTTCATCCAGGGACACAGCGGCTCTCCACAGACTTTGCAGCCGCCCCTGGGCTCCAGGCAGCTCGGCCTGGGTTTCTGAATTTCTCCCTTGACACTTTGCCATTTTTTCACCCTTTTTCTCATTTCATCCAGGGACACAGCGGCTCTCCACAGACTTTACAGCCGCCCCTGGGCTCCAGGACCCTAGGCACGGGTTTCTGAATTTTTCCCTTGACACTTTGCCATTTTTTCACCCTTTTTCTCATTTCATCCAGGGACACAGCGGCTCTCCACAGACTTTCCCGCGGCCCCTGGGCTCCAGGCAGCTCGGCCTGAGTTTCTGAATTTCTCCCTTGACACTTTGCCATTTTTTCACCTTTTTTCTCATTTCATCCAGGGACACAGCGGCTCTCCACAGACTTTGCAGCCGCCCCTGGGCTCCAGCCAGCTCGGCCTGAGTTTCTGAATTTCTCCCTTGACACTTTGCCATTTTTTCACCCTTTTTCTCATTTCATCCAGGGACACAGCGGCTCTCACAGACTTTAGAACCGCCCCTGGGCTCCAGGACCCTAGGCATGGGTTTCTGCCTAGCTCCCTTGACACTTTGCCATTTTTTCACCTTTTTTCTCATTTCATCCAGGGACACAGCGGCTCTCCACAGACTTTGCAGCCGCCCCCGGGCTCCAGGCAGCTCGGCCTGGGTTTCTGAATTTCTCCCTTGACACTTTGCCATTTTTTCACCTTTTTTCTCATTTCATCCAGGGACACAGCGGCTCTCCACAGACTTTGCAGCCGCCCCTGGGCTCCAGCCAGCTCGGCCTGAGTTTCTGAATTTCTCCCTTGACACTTTGCCATTTTTTCACCCTTTTTCTCATTTCATCCAGGGACACAGCGGCTCTCCACAGACTTTCCCGCGGCCCCTGGGCTCCAGGACCCTAGGCATGGGTTTCTGCCTAGCTCCCTTGACACTTTGCCATTTTTTCACCCTTTTTCTCATTTCATCCAGGGACACAGCGGCTCTCCACAGACTTTGCAGCCGCCCCTGGGCTCCAGGACCCTAGGCATGGGTTTCTGCCTAGCTCCCTTGACACTTTGCCATTTTTTCACCCTTTTTCTCATTTCATCCAGGGACACAGCGGCTCTCCACAGACTTTACAGCCGCCCCTGGGCTCCAGGACCCTAGGCACGGGTTTCTGAATTTTTCCCTTGACACTTTGCCATTTTTTCACCCTTTTTCTCATTTCATCCAGGGACACAGCGGCTCTCCACAGACTTTCCCGCGGCCCCTGGGCTCCAGGCAGCTCGGCCTGAGTTTCTGAATTTCTCCCTTGACACTTTGCCATTTTTTCACCTTTTTTCTCATTTCATCCAGGGACACAGCGGCTCTCCACAGACTTTGCAGCCGCCCCTGGGCTCCAGCCAGCTCGGCCTGAGTTTCTGAATTTCTCCCTTGACACTTTGCCATTTTTTCACCCTTTTTCTCATTTCATCCAGGGACACAGCGGCTCTCACAGACTTTAGAACCGCCCCTGGGCTCCAGGACCCTAGGCATGGGTTTCTGCCTAGCTCCCTTGACACTTTGCCATTTTTTCACCTTTTTTCTCATTTCATCCAGGGACACAGCGGCTCTCCACAGACTTTGCAGCCGCCCCCGGGCTCCAGGCAGCTCGGCCTGGGTTTCTGAATTTCTCCCTTGACACTTTGCCATTTTTTCACCTTTTTTCTCATTTCATCCAGGGACACAGCGGCTCTCCACAGACTTTGCAGCCGCCCCTGGGCTCCAGCCAGCTCGGCCTGAGTTTCTGAATTTCTCCCTTGACACTTTGCCATTTTTTCACCCTTTTTCTCATTTCATCCAGGGACACAGCGGCTCTCACAGACTTTAGAACCGCCCCTGGGCTCCAGGACCCTAGGCATGGGTTTCTGCCTAGCTCCCTTGACACTTTGCCATTTTTTCACCCTTTTTCTCATTTCATCCAGGGACACAGCGGCTCTCCACAGACTTTCCCGCGGCCCCTGGGCTCCAGGACCCTAGGCATGGGTTTCTGCCTAGCTCCCTTGACACTTTGCCATTTTTTCACCCTTTTTCTCATTTCATCCAGGGACACAGCGGCTCTCCACAGACTTTGCAGCCGCCCCTGGGCTCCAGGACCCTAGGCATGGGTTTCTGCCTAGCTCCCTTGACACTTTGCCATTTTTTCACCCTTTTTCTCATTTCATCCAGGGACACAGCGGCTCTCCACAGACTTTACAGCCGCCCCTGGGCTCCAGGACCCTAGGCACGGGTTTCTGAATTTTTCCCTTGACACTTTGCCATTTTTTCACCCTTTTTCTCATTTCATCCAGGGACACAGCGGCTCTCCACAGACTTTCCCGCGGCCCCTGGGCTCCAGGCAGCTCGGCCTGAGTTTCTGAATTTCTCCCTTGACACTTTGCCATTTTTTCACCTTTTTTCTCATTTCATCCAGGGACACAGCGGCTCTCACAGACTTTAGAACCGCCCCTGGGCTCCAGCCAGCTCGGCCTGAGTTTCTGAATTTCTCCCTTGACACTTTGCCATTTTTTCACCCTTTTTCTCATTTCATCCAGGGACACAGCGGCTCTCACAGACTTTAGAACCGCCCCTGGGCTCCAGGACCCTAGGCATGGGTTTCTGCCTAGCTCCCTTGACACTTTGCCATTTTTTCACCTTTTTTCTCATTTCATCCAGGGACACAGCGGCTCTCCACAGACTTTGCAGCCGCCCCCGGGCTCCAGGCAGCTCGGCCTGGGTTTCTGAATTTCTCCCTTGACACTTTGCCATTTTTTCACCTTTTTTCTCATTTCATCCAGGGACACAGCGGCTCTCCACAGACTTTGCAGCCGCCCCTGGGCTCCAGCCAGCTCGGCCTGAGTTTCTGAATTTCTCCCTTGACACTTTGCCATTTTTTCACCCTTTTTCTCATTTCATCCAGGGACACAGCGGCTCTCCACAGACTTTCCCGCGGCCCCTGGGCTCCAGGACCCTAGGCATGGGTTTCTGCCTAGCTCCCTTGACACTTTGCCATTTTTTCACCTTTTTTCTCATTTCATCCAGGGACACAGCGGCTCTCCACAGACTTTGCAGCCGCCCCCGGGCTCCAGGCAGCTCGGCCTGGGTTTCTGAATTTCTCCCTTGACACTTTGCCATTTTTTCACCTTTTTTCTCATTTCATCCAGGGACACAGCGGCTCTCCACAGACTTTGCAGCCGCCCCTGGGCTCCAGCCAGCTCGGCCTGAGTTTCTGAATTTCTCCCTTGACACTTTGCCATTTTTTCACCCTTTTTCTCATTTCATCCAGGGACACAGCGGCTCTCCACAGACTTTCCCGCGGCCCCTGGGCTCCAGGACCCTAGGCATGGGTTTCTGCCTAGCTCCCTTGACACTTTGCCATTTTTTCACCCTTTTTCTCATTTCATCCAGGGACACAGCGGCTCTCCACAGACTTTGCAGCCGCCCCTGGGCTCCAGCCAGCTCGGCCTGAGTTTCTGAATTTCTCCCTTGACACTTTGCCATTTTTTCACCCTTTTTCTCATTTCATCCAGGGACACAGCGGCTCTCCACAGACTTTCCCGCGGCCCCTGGGCTCCAGGACCCTAGGCATGGGTTTCTGCCTAGCTCCCTTGACACTTTGCCATTTTTTCACCCTTTTTCTCATTTCATCCAGGGACACAGCGGCTCTCCACAGACTTTACAGCCGCCCCTGGGCTCCAGGACCCTAGGCACGGGTTTCTGAATTTTTCCCTTGACACTTTGCCATTTTTTCACCCTTTTTCTCATTTCATCCAGGGACACAGCGGCTCTCACAGACTTTAGAACCGCCCCTGGGCTCCAGGACCCTAGGCATGGGTTTCTGCCTAGCTCCCTTGACACTTTGCCATTTTTTCACCTTTTTTCTCATTTCATCCAGGGACACAGCGGCTCTCCACAGACTTTGCAGCCGCCCCCGGGCTCCAGGCAGCTCGGCCTGGGTTTCTGAATTTCTCCCTTGACACTTTGCCATTTTTTCACCTTTTTTCTCATTTCATCCAGGGACACAGCGGCTCTCCACAGACTTTGCAGCCGCCCCTGGGCTCCAGCCAGCTCGGCCTGAGTTTCTGAATTTCTCCCTTGACACTTTGCCATTTTTTCACCCTTTTTCTCATTTCATCCAGGGACACAGCGGCTCTCACAGACTTTAGAACCGCCCCTGGGCTCCAGGACCCTAGGCATGGGTTTCTGCCTAGCTCCCTTGACACTTTGCCATTTTTTCACCCTTTTTCTCATTTCATCCAGGGACACAGCGGCTCTCCACAGACTTTCCCGCGGCCCCTGGGCTCCAGGACCCTAGGCATGGGTTTCTGCCTAGCTCCCTTGACACTTTGCCATTTTTTCACCCTTTTTCTCATTTCATCCAGGGACACAGCGGCTCTCCACAGACTTTGCAGCCGCCCCTGGGCTCCAGGACCCTAGGCATGGGTTTCTGCCTAGCTCCCTTGACACTTTGCCATTTTTTCACCCTTTTTCTCATTTCATCCAGGGACACAGCGGCTCTCCACAGACTTTACAGCCGCCCCTGGGCTCCAGGACCCTAGGCACGGGTTTCTGAATTTTTCCCTTGACACTTTGCCATTTTTTCACCCTTTTTCTCATTTCATCCAGGGACACAGCGGCTCTCCACAGACTTTCCCGCGGCCCCTGGGCTCCAGGCAGCTCGGCCTGAGTTTCTGAATTTCTCCCTTGACACTTTGCCATTTTTTCACCTTTTTTCTCATTTCATCCAGGGACACAGCGGCTCTCCACAGACTTTGCAGCCGCCCCTGGGCTCCAGCCAGCTCGGCCTGAGTTTCTGAATTTCTCCCTTGACACTTTGCCATTTTTTCACCCTTTTTCTCATTTCATCCAGGGACACAGCGGCTCTCACAGACTTTAGAACCGCCCCTGGGCTCCAGGACCCTAGGCATGGGTTTCTGCCTAGCTCCCTTGACACTTTGCCATTTTTTCACCTTTTTTCTCATTTCATCCAGGGACACAGCGGCTCTCCACAGACTTTGCAGCCGCCCCCGGGCTCCAGGCAGCTCGGCCTGGGTTTCTGAATTTCTCCCTTGACACTTTGCCATTTTTTCACCTTTTTTCTCATTTCATCCAGGGACACAGCGGCTCTCCACAGACTTTGCAGCCGCCCCTGGGCTCCAGCCAGCTCGGCCTGAGTTTCTGAATTTCTCCCTTGACACTTTGCCATTTTTTCACCCTTTTTCTCATTTCATCCAGGGACACAGCGGCTCTCCACAGACTTTCCCGCGGCCCCTGGGCTCCAGGACCCTAGGCATGGGTTTCTGCCTAGCTCCCTTGACACTTTGCCATTTTTTCACCCTTTTTCTCATTTCATCCAGGGACACAGCGGCTCTCCACAGACTTTGCAGCCGCCCCTGGGCTCCAGGACCCTAGGCATGGGTTTCTGCCTAGCTCCCTTGACACTTTGCCATTTTTTCACCCTTTTTCTCATTTCATCCAGGGACACAGCGGCTCTCCACAGACTTTACAGCCGCCCCTGGGCTCCAGGACCCTAGGCACGGGTTTCTGAATTTTTCCCTTGACACTTTGCCATTTTTTCACCCTTTTTCTCATTTCATCCAGGGACACAGCGGCTCTCCACAGACTTTCCCGCGGCCCCTGGGCTCCAGGCAGCTCGGCCTGAGTTTCTGAATTTCTCCCTTGACACTTTGCCATTTTTTCACCTTTTTTCTCATTTCATCCAGGGACACAGCGGCTCTCCACAGACTTTGCAGCCGCCCCTGGGCTCCAGCCAGCTCGGCCTGAGTTTCTGAATTTCTCCCTTGACACTTTGCCATTTTTTCACCCTTTTTCTCATTTCATCCAGGGACACAGCGGCTCTCACAGACTTTAGAACCGCCCCTGGGCTCCAGGACCCTAGGCATGGGTTTCTGCCTAGCTCCCTTGACACTTTGCCATTTTTTCACCTTTTTTCTCATTTCATCCAGGGACACAGCGGCTCTCCACAGACTTTGCAGCCGCCCCCGGGCTCCAGGCAGCTCGGCCTGGGTTTCTGAATTTCTCCCTTGACACTTTGCCATTTTTTCACCTTTTTTCTCATTTCATCCAGGGACACAGCGGCTCTCCACAGACTTTGCAGCCGCCCCTGGGCTCCAGCCAGCTCGGCCTGAGTTTCTGAATTTCTCCCTTGACACTTTGCCATTTTTTCACCCTTTTTCTCATTTCATCCAGGGACACAGCGGCTCTCCACAGACTTTCCCGCGGCCCCTGGGCTCCAGGACCCTAGGCATGGGTTTCTGCCTAGCTCCCTTGACACTTTGCCATTTTTTCACCCTTTTTCTCATTTCATCCAGGGACACAGCGGCTCTCCACAGACTTTGCAGCCGCCCCTGGGCTCCAGGACCCTAGGCATGGGTTTCTGCCTAGCTCCCTTGACACTTTGCCATTTTTTCACCCTTTTTCTCATTTCATCCAGGGACACAGCGGCTCTCCACAGACTTTACAGCCGCCCCTGGGCTCCAGGACCCTAGGCACGGGTTTCTGAATTTTTCCCTTGACACTTTGCCATTTTTTCACCCTTTTTCTCATTTCATCCAGGGACACAGCGGCTCTCCACAGACTTTCCCGCGGCCCCTGGGCTCCAGGCAGCTCGGCCTGAGTTTCTGAATTTCTCCCTTGACACTTTGCCATTTTTTCACCTTTTTTCTCATTTCATCCAGGGACACAGCGGCTCTCCACAGACTTTGCAGCCGCCCCTGGGCTCCAGCCAGCTCGGCCTGAGTTTCTGAATTTCTCCCTTGACACTTTGCCATTTTTTCACCCTTTTTCTCATTTCATCCAGGGACACAGCGGCTCTCACAGACTTTAGAACCGCCCCTGGGCTCCAGGACCCTAGGCATGGGTTTCTGCCTAGCTCCCTTGACACTTTGCCATTTTTTCACCTTTTTTCTCATTTCATCCAGGGACACAGCGGCTCTCCACAGACTTTGCAGCCGCCCCCGGGCTCCAGGCAGCTCGGCCTGGGTTTCTGAATTTCTCCCTTGACACTTTGCCATTTTTTCACCTTTTTTCTCATTTCATCCAGGGACACAGCGGCTCTCCACAGACTTTGCAGCCGCCCCTGGGCTCCAGCCAGCTCGGCCTGAGTTTCTGAATTTCTCCCTTGACACTTTGCCATTTTTTCACCCTTTTTCTCATTTCATCCAGGGACACAGCGGCTCTCCACAGACTTTCCCGCGGCCCCTGGGCTCCAGGACCCTAGGCATGGGTTTCTGCCTAGCTCCCTTGACACTTTGCCATTTTTTCACCCTTTTTCTCATTTCATCCAGGGACACAGCGGCTCTCCACAGACTTTACAGCCGCCCCTGGGCTCCAGGACCCTAGGCACGGGTTTCTGAATTTTTCCCTTGACACTTTGCCATTTTTTCACCCTTTTTCTCATTTCATCCAGGGACACAGCGGCTCTCCACAGACTTTCCCGCGGCCCCTGGGCTCCAGGCAGCTCGGCCTGAGTTTCTGAATTTCTCCCTTGACACTTTGCCATTTTTTCACCTTTTTTCTCATTTCATCCAGGGACACAGCGGCTCTCCACAGACTTTGCAGCCGCCCCTGGGCTCCAGCCAGCTCGGCCTGAGTTTCTGAATTTCTCCCTTGACACTTTGCCATTTTTTCACCCTTTTTCTCATTTCATCCAGGGACACAGCGGCTCTCACAGACTTTAGAACCGCCCCTGGGCTCCAGGACCCTAGGCATGGGTTTCTGCCTAGCTCCCTTGACACTTTGCCATTTTTTCACCTTTTTTCTCATTTCATCCAGGGACACAGCGGCTCTCCACAGACTTTGCAGCCGCCCCCGGGCTCCAGGCAGCTCGGCCTGGGTTTCTGAATTTCTCCCTTGACACTTTGCCATTTTTTCACCTTTTTTCTCATTTCATCCAGGGACACAGCGGCTCTCCACAGACTTTGCAGCCGCCCCTGGGCTCCAGCCAGCTCGGCCTGAGTTTCTGAATTTCTCCCTTGACACTTTGCCATTTTTTCACCCTTTTTCTCATTTCATCCAGGGACACAGCGGCTCTCCACAGACTTTCCCGCGGCCCCTGGGCTCCAGGACCCTAGGCATGGGTTTCTGCCTAGCTCCCTTGACACTTTGCCATTTTTTCACCCTTTTTCTCATTTCATCCAGGGACACAGCGGCTCTCCACAGACTTTACAGCCGCCCCTGGGCTCCAGGACCCTAGGCACGGGTTTCTGAATTTTTCCCTTGACACTTTGCCATTTTTTCACCCTTTTTCTCATTTCATCCAGGGACACAGCGGCTCTCCACAGACTTTCCCGCGGCCCCTGGGCTCCAGGCAGCTCGGCCTGAGTTTCTGAATTTCTCCCTTGACACTTTGCCATTTTTTCACCTTTTTTCTCATTTCATCCAGGGACACAGCGGCTCTCCACAGACTTTGCAGCCGCCCCTGGGCTCCAGCCAGCTCGGCCTGAGTTTCTGAATTTCTCCCTTGACACTTTGCCATTTTTTCACCCTTTTTCTCATTTCATCCAGGGACACAGCGGCTCTCACAGACTTTAGAACCGCCCCTGGGCTCCAGGACCCTAGGCATGGGTTTCTGCCTAGCTCCCTTGACACTTTGCCATTTTTTCACCTTTTTTCTCATTTCATCCAGGGACACAGCGGCTCTCCACAGACTTTGCAGCCGCCCCCGGGCTCCAGGCAGCTCGGCCTGGGTTTCTGAATTTCTCCCTTGACACTTTGCCATTTTTTCACCTTTTTTCTCATTTCATCCAGGGACACAGCGGCTCTCCACAGACTTTGCAGCCGCCCCTGGGCTCCAGCCAGCTCGGCCTGAGTTTCTGAATTTCTCCCTTGACACTTTGCCATTTTTTCACCCTTTTTCTCATTTCATCCAGGGACACAGCGGCTCTCCACAGACTTTCCCGCGGCCCCTGGGCTCCAGGACCCTAGGCATGGGTTTCTGCCTAGCTCCCTTGACACTTTGCCATTTTTTCACCCTTTTTCTCATTTCATCCAGGGACACAGCGGCTCTCCACAGACTTTGCAGCCGCCCCTGGGCTCCAGGACCCTAGGCATGGGTTTCTGCCTAGCTCCCTTGACACTTTGCCATTTTTTCACCCTTTTTCTCATTTCATCCAGGGACACAGCGGCTCTCCACAGACTTTACAGCCGCCCCTGGGCTCCAGGACCCTAGGCACGGGTTTCTGAATTTTTCCCTTGACACTTTGCCATTTTTTCACCCTTTTTCTCATTTCATCCAGGGACACAGCGGCTCTCCACAGACTTTCCCGCGGCCCCTGGGCTCCAGGCAGCTCGGCCTGAGTTTCTGAATTTCTCCCTTGACACTTTGCCATTTTTTCACCTTTTTTCTCATTTCATCCAGGGACACAGCGGCTCTCCACAGACTTTGCAGCCGCCCCTGGGCTCCAGCCAGCTCGGCCTGAGTTTCTGAATTTCTCCCTTGACACTTTGCCATTTTTTCACCCTTTTTCTCATTTCATCCAGGGACACAGCGGCTCTCACAGACTTTAGAACCGCCCCTGGGCTCCAGGACCCTAGGCATGGGTTTCTGCCTAGCTCCCTTGACACTTTGCCATTTTTTCACCTTTTTTCTCATTTCATCCAGGGACACAGCGGCTCTCCACAGACTTTGCAGCCGCCCCCGGGCTCCAGGCAGCTCGGCCTGGGTTTCTGAATTTCTCCCTTGACACTTTGCCATTTTTTCACCTTTTTTCTCATTTCATCCAGGGACACAGCGGCTCTCCACAGACTTTGCAGCCGCCCCTGGGCTCCAGCCAGCTCGGCCTGAGTTTCTGAATTTCTCCCTTGACACTTTGCCATTTTTTCACCCTTTTTCTCATTTCATCCAGGGACACAGCGGCTCTCCACAGACTTTCCCGCGGCCCCTGGGCTCCAGGACCCTAGGCATGGGTTTCTGCCTAGCTCCCTTGACACTTTGCCATTTTTTCACCCTTTTTCTCATTTCATCCAGGGACACAGCGGCTCTCCACAGACTTTGCAGCCGCCCCTGGGCTCCAGGACCCTAGGCATGGGTTTCTGCCTAGCTCCCTTGACACTTTGCCATTTTTTCACCCTTTTTCTCATTTCATCCAGGGACACAGCGGCTCTCCACAGACTTTACAGCCGCCCCTGGGCTCCAGGACCCTAGGCACGGGTTTCTGAATTTTTCCCTTGACACTTTGCCATTTTTTCACCCTTTTTCTCATTTCATCCAGGGACACAGCGGCTCTCCACAGACTTTCCCGCGGCCCCTGGGCTCCAGGCAGCTCGGCCTGAGTTTCTGAATTTCTCCCTTGACACTTTGCCATTTTTTCACCTTTTTTCTCATTTCATCCAGGGACACAGCGGCTCTCCACAGACTTTGCAGCCGCCCCTGGGCTCCAGCCAGCTCGGCCTGAGTTTCTGAATTTCTCCCTTGACACTTTGCCATTTTTTCACCCTTTTTCTCATTTCATCCAGGGACACAGCGGCTCTCACAGACTTTAGAACCGCCCCTGGGCTCCAGGACCCTAGGCATGGGTTTCTGCCTAGCTCCCTTGACACTTTGCCATTTTTTCACCTTTTTTCTCATTTCATCCAGGGACACAGCGGCTCTCCACAGACTTTGCAGCCGCCCCCGGGCTCCAGGCAGCTCGGCCTGGGTTTCTGAATTTCTCCCTTGACACTTTGCCATTTTTTCACCTTTTTTCTCATTTCATCCAGGGACACAGCGGCTCTCCACAGACTTTGCAGCCGCCCCTGGGCTCCAGCCAGCTCGGCCTGAGTTTCTGAATTTCTCCCTTGACACTTTGCCATTTTTTCACCCTTTTTCTCATTTCATCCAGGGACACAGCGGCTCTCACAGACTTTAGAACCGCCCCTGGGCTCCAGGACCCTAGGCATGGGTTTCTGCCTAGCTCCCTTGACACTTTGCCATTTTTTCACCCTTTTTCTCATTTCATCCAGGGACACAGCGGCTCTCCACAGACTTTCCCGCGGCCCCTGGGCTCCAGGACCCTAGGCATGGGTTTCTGCCTAGCTCCCTTGACACTTTGCCATTTTTTCACCCTTTTTCTCATTTCATCCAGGGACACAGCGGCTCTCCACAGACTTTGCAGCCGCCCCTGGGCTCCAGGACCCTAGGCATGGGTTTCTGCCTAGCTCCCTTGACACTTTGCCATTTTTTCACCCTTTTTCTCATTTCATCCAGGGACACAGCGGCTCTCCACAGACTTTACAGCCGCCCCTGGGCTCCAGGACCCTAGGCACGGGTTTCTGAATTTTTCCCTTGACACTTTGCCATTTTTTCACCCTTTTTCTCATTTCATCCAGGGACACAGCGGCTCTCCACAGACTTTCCCGCGGCCCCTGGGCTCCAGGCAGCTCGGCCTGAGTTTCTGAATTTCTCCCTTGACACTTTGCCATTTTTTCACCTTTTTTCTCATTTCATCCAGGGACACAGCGGCTCTCCACAGACTTTGCAGCCGCCCCTGGGCTCCAGCCAGCTCGGCCTGAGTTTCTGAATTTCTCCCTTGACACTTTGCCATTTTTTCACCCTTTTTCTCATTTCATCCAGGGACACAGCGGCTCTCACAGACTTTAGAACCGCCCCTGGGCTCCAGGACCCTAGGCATGGGTTTCTGCCTAGCTCCCTTGACACTTTGCCATTTTTTCACCTTTTTTCTCATTTCATCCAGGGACACAGCGGCTCTCCACAGACTTTGCAGCCGCCCCCGGGCTCCAGGCAGCTCGGCCTGGGTTTCTGAATTTCTCCCTTGACACTTTGCCATTTTTTCACCTTTTTTCTCATTTCATCCAGGGACACAGCGGCTCTCCACAGACTTTGCAGCCGCCCCTGGGCTCCAGCCAGCTCGGCCTGAGTTTCTGAATTTCTCCCTTGACACTTTGCCATTTTTTCACCCTTTTTCTCATTTCATCCAGGGACACAGCGGCTCTCCACAGACTTTCCCGCGGCCCCTGGGCTCCAGGACCCTAGGCATGGGTTTCTGCCTAGCTCCCTTGACACTTTGCCATTTTTTCACCCTTTTTCTCATTTCATCCAGGGACACAGCGGCTCTCCACAGACTTTACAGCCGCCCCTGGGCTCCAGGACCCTAGGCACGGGTTTCTGAATTTTTCCCTTGACACTTTGCCATTTTTTCACCCTTTTTCTCATTTCATCCAGGGACACAGCGGCTCTCCACAGACTTTCCCGCGGCCCCTGGGCTCCAGGCAGCTCGGCCTGAGTTTCTGAATTTCTCCCTTGACACTTTGCCATTTTTTCACCTTTTTTCTCATTTCATCCAGGGACACAGCGGCTCTCCACAGACTTTGCAGCCGCCCCTGGGCTCCAGCCAGCTCGGCCTGAGTTTCTGAATTTCTCCCTTGACACTTTGCCATTTTTTCACCCTTTTTCTCATTTCATCCAGGGACACAGCGGCTCTCACAGACTTTAGAACCGCCCCTGGGCTCCAGGACCCTAGGCATGGGTTTCTGCCTAGCTCCCTTGACACTTTGCCATTTTTTCACCTTTTTTCTCATTTCATCCAGGGACACAGCGGCTCTCCACAGACTTTGCAGCCGCCCCCGGGCTCCAGGCAGCTCGGCCTGGGTTTCTGAATTTCTCCCTTGACACTTTGCCATTTTTTCACCTTTTTTCTCATTTCATCCAGGGACACAGCGGCTCTCCACAGACTTTGCAGCCGCCCCTGGGCTCCAGCCAGCTCGGCCTGAGTTTCTGAATTTCTCCCTTGACACTTTGCCATTTTTTCACCCTTTTTCTCATTTCATCCAGGGACACAGCGGCTCTCCACAGACTTTCCCGCGGCCCCTGGGCTCCAGGACCCTAGGCATGGGTTTCTGCCTAGCTCCCTTGACACTTTGCCATTTTTTCACCCTTTTTCTCATTTCATCCAGGGACACAGCGGCTCTCCACAGACTTTACAGCCGCCCCTGGGCTCCAGGACCCTAGGCACGGGTTTCTGAATTTTTCCCTTGACACTTTGCCATTTTTTCACCCTTTTTCTCATTTCATCCAGGGACACAGCGGCTCTCCACAGACTTTCCCGCGGCCCCTGGGCTCCAGGCAGCTCGGCCTGAGTTTCTGAATTTCTCCCTTGACACTTTGCCATTTTTTCACCTTTTTTCTCATTTCATCCAGGGACACAGCGGCTCTCCACAGACTTTGCAGCCGCCCCTGGGCTCCAGCCAGCTCGGCCTGAGTTTCTGAATTTCTCCCTTGACACTTTGCCATTTTTTCACCCTTTTTCTCATTTCATCCAGGGACACAGCGGCTCTCACAGACTTTAGAACCGCCCCTGGGCTCCAGGACCCTAGGCATGGGTTTCTGCCTAGCTCCCTTGACACTTTGCCATTTTTTCACCTTTTTTCTCATTTCATCCAGGGACACAGCGGCTCTCCACAGACTTTGCAGCCGCCCCCGGGCTCCAGGCAGCTCGGCCTGGGTTTCTGAATTTCTCCCTTGACACTTTGCCATTTTTTCACCTTTTTTCTCATTTCATCCAGGGACACAGCGGCTCTCCACAGACTTTGCAGCCGCCCCTGGGCTCCAGCCAGCTCGGCCTGAGTTTCTGAATTTCTCCCTTGACACTTTGCCATTTTTTCACCCTTTTTCTCATTTCATCCAGGGACACAGCGGCTCTCCACAGACTTTCCCGCGGCCCCTGGGCTCCAGGACCCTAGGCATGGGTTTCTGCCTAGCTCCCTTGACACTTTGCCATTTTTTCACCCTTTTTCTCATTTCATCCAGGGACACAGCGGCTCTCCACAGACTTTGCAGCCGCCCCTGGGCTCCAGGACCCTAGGCATGGGTTTCTGCCTAGCTCCCTTGACACTTTGCCATTTTTTCACCCTTTTTCTCATTTCATCCAGGGACACAGCGGCTCTCCACAGACTTTACAGCCGCCCCTGGGCTCCAGGACCCTAGGCACGGGTTTCTGAATTTTTCCCTTGACACTTTGCCATTTTTTCACCCTTTTTCTCATTTCATCCAGGGACACAGCGGCTCTCCACAGACTTTCCCGCGGCCCCTGGGCTCCAGGCAGCTCGGCCTGAGTTTCTGAATTTCTCCCTTGACACTTTGCCATTTTTTCACCTTTTTTCTCATTTCATCCAGGGACACAGCGGCTCTCCACAGACTTTGCAGCCGCCCCTGGGCTCCAGCCAGCTCGGCCTGAGTTTCTGAATTTCTCCCTTGACACTTTGCCATTTTTTCACCCTTTTTCTCATTTCATCCAGGGACACAGCGGCTCTCACAGACTTTAGAACCGCCCCTGGGCTCCAGGACCCTAGGCATGGGTTTCTGCCTAGCTCCCTTGACACTTTGCCATTTTTTCACCTTTTTTCTCATTTCATCCAGGGACACAGCGGCTCTCCACAGACTTTGCAGCCGCCCCCGGGCTCCAGGCAGCTCGGCCTGGGTTTCTGAATTTCTCCCTTGACACTTTGCCATTTTTTCACCTTTTTTCTCATTTCATCCAGGGACACAGCGGCTCTCCACAGACTTTGCAGCCGCCCCTGGGCTCCAGCCAGCTCGGCCTGAGTTTCTGAATTTCTCCCTTGACACTTTGCCATTTTTTCACCCTTTTTCTCATTTCATCCAGGGACACAGCGGCTCTCCACAGACTTTCCCGCGGCCCCTGGGCTCCAGGACCCTAGGCATGGGTTTCTGCCTAGCTCCCTTGACACTTTGCCATTTTTTCACCCTTTTTCTCATTTCATCCAGGGACACAGCGGCTCTCCACAGACTTTGCAGCCGCCCCTGGGCTCCAGGACCCTAGGCATGGGTTTCTGCCTAGCTCCCTTGACACTTTGCCATTTTTTCACCCTTTTTCTCATTTCATCCAGGGACACAGCGGCTCTCCACAGACTTTACAGCCGCCCCTGGGCTCCAGGACCCTAGGCACGGGTTTCTGAATTTTTCCCTTGACACTTTGCCATTTTTTCACCCTTTTTCTCATTTCATCCAGGGACACAGCGGCTCTCCACAGACTTTCCCGCGGCCCCTGGGCTCCAGGCAGCTCGGCCTGAGTTTCTGAATTTCTCCCTTGACACTTTGCCATTTTTTCACCTTTTTTCTCATTTCATCCAGGGACACAGCGGCTCTCCACAGACTTTGCAGCCGCCCCTGGGCTCCAGCCAGCTCGGCCTGAGTTTCTGAATTTCTCCCTTGACACTTTGCCATTTTTTCACCCTTTTTCTCATTTCATCCAGGGACACAGCGGCTCTCACAGACTTTAGAACCGCCCCTGGGCTCCAGGACCCTAGGCATGGGTTTCTGCCTAGCTCCCTTGACACTTTGCCATTTTTTCACCTTTTTTCTCATTTCATCCAGGGACACAGCGGCTCTCCACAGACTTTGCAGCCGCCCCCGGGCTCCAGGCAGCTCGGCCTGGGTTTCTGAATTTCTCCCTTGACACTTTGCCATTTTTTCACCTTTTTTCTCATTTCATCCAGGGACACAGCGGCTCTCCACAGACTTTGCAGCCGCCCCTGGGCTCCAGCCAGCTCGGCCTGAGTTTCTGAATTTCTCCCTTGACACTTTGCCATTTTTTCACCCTTTTTCTCATTTCATCCAGGGACACAGCGGCTCTCCACAGACTTTCCCGCGGCCCCTGGGCTCCAGGACCCTAGGCATGGGTTTCTGCCTAGCTCCCTTGACACTTTGCCATTTTTTCACCCTTTTTCTCATTTCATCCAGGGACACAGCGGCTCTCCACAGACTTTGCAGCCGCCCCTGGGCTCCAGGACCCTAGGCATGGGTTTCTGCCTAGCTCCCTTGACACTTTGCCATTTTTTCACCCTTTTTCTCATTTCATCCAGGGACACAGCGGCTCTCCACAGACTTTACAGCCGCCCCTGGGCTCCAGGACCCTAGGCACGGGTTTCTGAATTTTTCCCTTGACACTTTGCCATTTTTTCACCCTTTTTCTCATTTCATCCAGGGACACAGCGGCTCTCCACAGACTTTCCCGCGGCCCCTGGGCTCCAGGCAGCTCGGCCTGAGTTTCTGAATTTCTCCCTTGACACTTTGCCATTTTTTCACCTTTTTTCTCATTTCATCCAGGGACACAGCGGCTCTCCACAGACTTTGCAGCCGCCCCTGGGCTCCAGCCAGCTCGGCCTGAGTTTCTGAATTTCTCCCTTGACACTTTGCCATTTTTTCACCCTTTTTCTCATTTCATCCAGGGACACAGCGGCTCTCACAGACTTTAGAACCGCCCCTGGGCTCCAGGACCCTAGGCATGGGTTTCTGCCTAGCTCCCTTGACACTTTGCCATTTTTTCACCTTTTTTCTCATTTCATCCAGGGACACAGCGGCTCTCCACAGACTTTGCAGCCGCCCCCGGGCTCCAGGCAGCTCGGCCTGGGTTTCTGAATTTCTCCCTTGACACTTTGCCATTTTTTCACCTTTTTTCTCATTTCATCCAGGGACACAGCGGCTCTCCACAGACTTTGCAGCCGCCCCTGGGCTCCAGCCAGCTCGGCCTGAGTTTCTGAATTTCTCCCTTGACACTTTGCCATTTTTTCACCCTTTTTCTCATTTCATCCAGGGACACAGCGGCTCTCCACAGACTTTCCCGCGGCCCCTGGGCTCCAGGACCCTAGGCATGGGTTTCTGCCTAGCTCCCTTGACACTTTGCCATTTTTTCACCCTTTTTCTCATTTCATCCAGGGACACAGCGGCTCTCCACAGACTTTGCAGCCGCCCCTGGGCTCCAGGACCCTAGGCATGGGTTTCTGCCTAGCTCCCTTGACACTTTGCCATTTTTTCACCCTTTTTCTCATTTCATCCAGGGACACAGCGGCTCTCCACAGACTTTACAGCCGCCCCTGGGCTCCAGGACCCTAGGCACGGGTTTCTGAATTTTTCCCTTGACACTTTGCCATTTTTTCACCCTTTTTCTCATTTCATCCAGGGACACAGCGGCTCTCCACAGACTTTCCCGCGGCCCCTGGGCTCCAGGCAGCTCGGCCTGAGTTTCTGAATTTCTCCCTTGACACTTTGCCATTTTTTCACCTTTTTTCTCATTTCATCCAGGGACAC
>NW_026559879.1:77500-82500 GCF_027744805.1 Dunckerocampus dactyliophorus | reverse complement strand
TTCTGACTAGGCTCGTGTGGACTTTGTCGTTTTTTCAGCACTTTTTTCGCGCATTGGGTACTCCGCCCCATTCACTCCCATTCATTTCACACTTAGAAAAATCATCCGAGCGGCTCTCCACGCATTTTATAGCCGCTTTGGGGCTCCAGCCGCCTCGGCCTTCATTTCTGACTAGGCTCGTGTGGACTTTGTCGTTTTTTCAGCACTTTTTTCGCGCATTGGGTACTCCGCCCCATTCACTCCCATTCATTTGACACTTTGAAAAATCATCCGAGCGGCTCTCCACGCATTTTATAGCCGCTTTGGGGCTCCAGCCGCCTCGGACTGCATTTCTGACTAGGCTCGTGTGGACTTTGTCGTTTTTTCAGCACTTTTTTTACACATTGGGTACTCTGCCCCATTCACTCCCATTCATTTGACACTTTGAAAAATCATCCGAGCGGCTCTCCACGCGTTTTATAGCCGCTTTGGGGCTCCAGCCGCCTCGGACTGCATTTCTGACTAGGCTCGTGTGGACTTTGTCGTTTTTTCAGCACTTTTTTTACACATTGGGTACTCTGCCCCATTCACTCCCATTCATTTGACACTTTGAAAAATCATCCGAGCGGCTCTCCACGCGTTTTATAGCCGCTTTCAGACTCCTGCCGCCTCGCCTGCACTTCCGCCTCGGTCCGTTAGGATTTAGGCCTTTTTTCAGCACTTTTTCTCCGTTCCTCCGGGGCGACAGCGGCTCTCCACGCATTTTATAGCCGTTTTCAGACTCCTGCCGCCTCGCCTGCACTTCCGCCTCGGTCCGTTAGGATTTAGGCCTTTTTTCAGCACTTTTTCTCCGTTCCTCCGGGGCGACAGCGGCTCTCCACGCATTTTATAGCCGTTTTCAGACTCCTGCCGCCTCGCCTGCACTTCCGCCTCGGTCCGTTAGGATTTAGGCCTTTTTTCAGCACTTTTTCTCCGTTCCTCCGGGGCGACAGCGGCTCTCCACGCATTTTATAGCCGTTTTCAGACTCCTGCCGCCTCGCCTGCACTTCCGCCTCGGTCCGTTAGGATTTAGGCCTTTTTTCAGCACTTTTTCTCCGTTTCTCCGGGGCGACAGCGGCTCTCCACGCATTTTATAGCCGTTTTCAGACTCCTGCCGCCTCGCCTGCACTTCCGCCTAGGTCCGTTAGGATTTAGGCCTTTTTTCAGCACTTTTTCTCCGTTTCTCCGGGGCGACAGCGGCTCTCCACGCTTTTTATAGCGGTTTTCAGACTCCTGCCGCCTCGCCTGCACTTCCGCCTCGGTCCGTTAGGACGTGGGCCTTTTTTCAGCACTTTTTCTCCGTTCCTCCGGGGCGACAGCGGCTCTCCACGCTTTTTATAGCCGCTTTGGGGCTCCAGCCGCCTCGGCCTGCATTTCTGACTAGGCTCGTGTGGACTTTTTCAGCACTTTTTTTGTGCATTGGGTACTCTCGCCCATTGACTCCCATTCATTTGACACTTTGTCATATTTTCAGCACTTTTTTGGCGCATTGGGTACTCTCGCCCATTGCCTCCCATTCATTTGACACTTTGTCATATTTTCAGCACTTTTTTGGCGCATTGGGTACTCTCGCCCATTGACTTCAATGCATTTACTGCAACTCCTGCCTGTGTCCGCCAGAGGGCGTCTGGCTTAACAGCGGCTCTCCACGCTATTTCTATCCGCTTTGAGGCTCCAGGCAGCTCGGCCTGGGTTTCTGAATTTCTCCCTTGACACTTTGTTACTTTTTCACCTTTTTTCTCATTTCATCCAGGGACACAGCGGCTCTCCACAGACTTTCCCGCGGCCCCTGGGCTCCAGGACCCTAGGCATGGGTTTCTGAATTTCTCCCTTGACACTTTGCCATTTTTTCACCTTTTTCTTCATTTCATCCAGGGACACAGCGGCTCTCCACAGACTTTCCCGCGGCCCCTGGGCTCCAGGCAGCTCGGCCTGAGTTTCTGAATTTCTCCCTTGACACTTTGCCATTTTTTCACCTTTTTTCTCATTTCATCCAGGGACACAGCGGCACTCCACAGACTTTACAGCCGCCCCTGGGCTCCAGGCAGCTCGGCATGGGTTTCTGCCTAGCTCCCTTGACACTTTGCCATTTTTTCACCTTTTTTCTCATTTCATCCAGGGCAACAGCGGCTCTCACAGACTTTAGAACCGCCCCTGGGCTCCAGGACCCTAGGCATGGGTTTCTGCCTAGCTCCCTTGACACTTTGCCATTTTTTCACCTTTTTTCTCATTTCATCCAGGGACACAGCGGCTCTCCACAGACTTTCCCGCGGCCCCTGGGCTCCAGGACCCTAGGCATGGGTTTCTGCCTAGCTCCCTTGACACTTTGTTACTTTTTCACCCTTTTTCTCATTTCATCCAGGGACACAGCGGCTCTCCACAGACTTTGCATCCGCCCCTGGGCTCCAGGCAGCTCGGCCTGAGTTTCTGAATTTCTCCCTTGACACTTTGCCATTTTTTCACCTTTTTTCTCATTTCATCCAGGGACACAGCGGCTCTCCACAGACTTTCCCGCGGCCCCTGGGCTCCAGGCAGCTCGGCCTGAGTTTCTGAATTTCTCCCTTGACACTTTGCCATTTTTCCACCCTTTTTCTCATTTCATCCAGGGACACAGCGGCTCTCCACAGACTTTACAGCCGCCCCTGGGCTCCAGGACCCTAGGCATGGGTTTCTGAATTTCTCCCTTGACACTTTGCCATTTTTTCACCCTTTTTCTCATTTCATCCAGGGACACAGCGGCTCTCCACAGACTTTGCAGCCGCCCCTGGGCTCCAGGCAGCTCGGCCTGGGTTTCTGAATTTCTCCCTTGACACTTTGCCATTTTTCCACCCTTTTTCTCATTTCATCCAGGGACACAGCGGCACTCCACAGACTTTGCAGCCGCCCCTGGGCTCCAGGCAGCTCGGCCTGAGTTTCTGAATTTCTCCCTTGACACTTTGCCATTTTTCCACCCTTTTTCTCATTTCATCCAGGGACACAGCGGCACTCCACAGACTTTGCAGCCGCCCCTGGGCTCCAGGCAGCTCGGCCTGAGTTTCTGAATTTCTCCCTTGACACTTTGCCATTTTTCCACCTTTTTTCTCATTTCATCCAGGGACACAGCGGCACTCCACAGACTTTACAGCCGCCCCTGGGCTCCAGGCAGCTCGGCCTGAGTTTCTGAATTTCTCCCTTGACACTTTGCCATTTTTTCACCTTTTTTCTCATTTCATCCAGGGACACAGCGGCACTCCACAGACTTTCCCGCGGCCCCTGGGCTCCAGGACCCTAGGCATGGGTTTCTGCCTAGCTCCCTTGACACTTTGCCATTTTTTCACCCTTTTTCTCAATTCATCCAGGGACACAGCGGCTCTCACAGACTTTAGAACCGCCCCTGGGCTCCAGGACCCTAGGCATGGGTTTCTGCCTAGCTCCCTTGACACTTTGCCATTTTTTCACCTTTTTTCTCATTTCATCCAGGGACACAGCGGCTCTCCACAGACTTTCCCGCGGCCCCTGGGCTCCAGGCAGCTCGGCCTGAGTTTCTGAATTTCTCCCTTGACACTTTGCCATTTTTTCACCTTTTTTCTCATTTCATCCAGGGACACAGCGGCACTCCACAGACTTTACAGCCGCCCCTGGGCTCCAGGCAGCTCGGCCTGAGTTTCTGAATTTCTCCCTTGACACTTTGCCATTTTTTCACCTTTTTTCTCATTTCATCCAGGGACACAGCGGCACTCCACAGACTTTACAGCCGCCCCTGGGCTCCAGGCAGCTCGGCCTGAGTTTCTGAATTTCTCCCTTGACACTTTGCCATTTTTTCACCTTTTTTCTCATTTCATCCAGGGACACAGCGGCACTCCACAGACTTTCCCGCGGCCCCTGGGCTCCAGGACCCTAGGCATGGGTTTCTGCCTAGCTCCCTTGACACTTTGCCATTTTTTCACCCTTTTTCTCAATTCATCCAGGGACACAGCGGCTCTCACAGACTTTAGAACCGCCCCTGGGCTCCAGGACCCTAGGCATGGGTTTCTGCCTAGCTCCCTTGACACTTTGCCATTTTTTCACCTTTTTTCTCATTTCATCCAGGGACACAGCGGCTCTCCACAGACTTTGCAGCCGCCCCTGGGCTCCAGGCAGCTCGGCCTGGGTTTCTGAATTTCTCCCTTGACACTTTGCCATTTTTTCACCTTTTTTCTCATTTCATCCAGGGACACAGCGGCTCTCCACAGACTTTGCAGCCGCCCCTGGGCTCCAGGCAGCTCGGCCTGGGTTTCTGAATTTCTCCCTTGACACTTTGCCATTTTTTCACCCTTTTTCTCATTTCATCCAGGGACACAGCGGCACTCCACAGACTTTACAGCCGCCCCTGGGCTCCAGGCAGCTCGGCATGGGTTTCTGCCTAGCTCCCTTGACACTTTGCCATTTTTCCACCCTTTTTCTCATTTCATCCAGGGACACAGCGGCTCTCCACAGACTTTACAGCCGCCCCTGGGCTCCAGGCAGCTCGGCATGGGTTTCTGCCTAGCTCCCTTGACACTTTGCCATTTTTTCACCTTTTTTCTCATTTCATCCAGGGACACAGCGGCTCTCCACAGACTTTACAGCCGCCCCTGGGCTCCAGGACCCTAGGCATGGGTTTCTGAATTTCTCCCTTGACACTTTGCCATTTTTCCACCCATTTTCTCATTTCATCCAGGGACACAGCGGCTCTCACAGACTTTCCCGCGGCCCCTGGGCTCCAGGACCCTAGGCATGGGTTTCTGCCTAGCTCCCTTGACACTTTGTTACTTTTTCACCCTTTTTCTCATTTCATCCAGGGACACAGCGGCTCTCACAGACTTTAGAACCGCCCCTGGGCTCCAGGACCCTAGGCATGGGTTTCTGCCTAGCTCCCTTGACACTTTGCCATTTTTTCACCCTTTTTCTCAATTCATCCAGGGACACAGCGGCTCTCCACACACTTTAGAACCGCCCCTGGGCTCCAGGCAGCTCGGCCTGAG
>NW_026559879.1:57500-65000 GCF_027744805.1 Dunckerocampus dactyliophorus | reverse complement strand
CCGGGTGGCCGCGCCGGAGGTGTCACTCGCCTCCAGTGAGCACTCGGCTCCTCTCTGTCGGACACCCGGAGGTGAAGCGCGGGCCCTGCTACCGCGCCGGAGGTCCCACTGGCCTCCAATGAGCACACTCGGCTCCTCTTTGTCGGACACCCGGAGGTGAGGCGCGGGCCCCTCTTACCCGCGCCGGAGCCTCAGCTTGCCTTCCAGTGAGCTGGGCTCCTTTTTTATTTTCTTTGGAGTGGGCCACCCGGAGGTGGAGAGCGACCCGCAGACGAAGCACGGCCAGGGGCCGCCGGATGCCGCCCATGGCGGGCGCTCCCACTCCTCTGACACCTGCGAAGCAGCAAAGTGCTCCTTTTCGATTCCTTCCGCCACCCGGAGGTGGAGCGCGGACCCAGCCACCGCGCCGGAGCGAGCAGCAGCCTCGCTCCGAGTGTGCGCCCGCAGACGAAGCACGGCCAGAGGCCGCCGGATGCCGCCCATGGCGGGCGCACACACTTTTCTGACACCTACGAAGCACCCAAGTGCTGCTTTTTGGGATTCGCCACCCGGAGGTGGAGCGCGGACAAAGCCACCGCGCCTAGTGTGCACCCGCAGACGAAGCACGGCCAGAGGCCGCCGGATGCCGCCCATGGCGAGCGCACACACTTTGCGGACACCTCGGATTGGCCACCCGGAGGTGGAGAGCGACCCGCAGACGAAGCACGGCCAGGGGCCGCCGGATGCCGCCCATGGCGGGCGCTCTCGCTCCTCGGACAGCTCCATCGGCGCAGCATGGCGCTCGCGGTCGTCATTACCCGCTGGCGAGGCGCGGCCAGGGCCGCCAGGCGTCGCCTATCGCGTGCGCAAACTCCCAGCAAGCACCAACGTGCTCCTTTGGATGTTGTCATCCGGAGGTGATAGCGCGGCCCGGGCCGCCTGACGCGGCCCATCGCGGGCGCTCCTCGTCGGACACCTGCGTCACACAGCCTGGGTGCCAGCTGTGGAGTGACACTTGGAGAAAAAGAAGCACAAGTCACTCATATCAAAGTTCCCGTTCCCTTTTGTTTGTGTCACGCTTGGAAATGCTTGAGAGGTGACACTTTGTCAAAATTGCAGCTGGTGTCTCATCATCATCATCACCGCTGCTCATCAGCCTTCCTTGGATGCCTGCCATGCACGCGGCCCAACGGGGCACTCAGATGGGGTGGGCAGCCCGGACCGCCTTGCGCGGCCCAACACGGGCGCCCAGGGGGACGCGGAAACCCGTTTTAGAAAATAACCTCCAGGGGTTTTCCAAGAGCGGCACAGCCCCAGCTCACGTCCGTGTTTCAGTGCGTCAAAAGCGGATTCAAAAGTGTGCTTTTCTCGGTACTTCCCCTGGAGGTCAGTGTTTCTAAAAACTGGGTTTCCGAAATCGTGCTGGAGGTGTTTTGGTCAACCAGGAAAAATGGCATTTACGGGAGAGGGTAAAGTATACCCCCCCCCCCCCTCTCGGCTGATTTACCCTCTCCCGTAAACGCGTTTTTTCCTGGTCGACCAAAACACTCATTGACTCCCATTCATTTGACACTTTGTCATTTTTTCAGCACTTTTTTCGCGCATTGGGTACTCCGCCCATTGACTCCCATTCATTTGACACTTTGTCGTTTTTCCAGACCTTTTTTCACGCATTGGGTACTCCGCCCATTCACTCCCATTCATTTGACACTTTGTCGTTTTTTCAGCACTTTTTTCGCGCATTGGGTACTCCGCCCCATTCACTCCCATTCATTTCACACTTAGAAAAATCATCCGAGCGGCTCTCCACGCATTTTATAGCCGCTTTGGGGCTCCAGCCGCCTCGGCCTTCATTTCTGACTAGGCTCGTGTGGACTTTGTCGTTTTTTCAGCACTTTTTTCGCGCATTGGGTACTCCGCCCCATTCACTCCCATTCATTTCACACTTTGAAAAATCATCCGAGCGGCTCTCCACGCGTTTTATAGCCGCTTTGGGGCTCCAGCCGCCTCGGACTGCATTTCTGACTAGGCTCGTGTGGACTTTGTCGTTTTTTCAGCACTTTTTTTACACATTGGGTACTCTGCCCCATTCACTCCCATTCATTTGACACTTTGAAAAATCATCCGAGCGGCTCTCCACGCGTTTTATAGCCGCTTTGGGGCTCCAGCCGCCTCGGACTGCATTTCTGACTAGGCTCGTGTGGACTTTGTCGTTTTTTCAGCACTTTTTTTACACATTGGGTACTCTGCCCCATTCACTCCCATTCATTTGACACTTTGAAAAATCATCCGAGCGGCTCTCCACGCGTTTTATAGCCGCTTTCAGACTCCTGCCGCCTCGCCTGCACTTCCGCCTCGGTCCGTTAGGATTTAGGCCTTTTTTCAGCACTTTTTCTCCGTTCCTCCGGGGCGACAGCGGCTCTCCACGCATTTTATAGCCGTTTTCAGACTCCTGCCGCCTCGCCTGCACTTCCGCCTCGGTCCGTTAGGATTTAGGCCTTTTTTCAGCACTTTTTCTCCGTTCCTCCGGGGCGACAGCGGCTCTCCACGCATTTTATAGCCGTTTTCAGACTCCTGCCGCCTCGCCTGCACTTCCGCCTCGGTCCGTTAGGATTTAGGCCTTTTTTCAGCACTTTTTCTCCGTTCCTCCGGGGCGACAGCGGCTCTCCACGCATTTTATAGCCGTTTTCAGACTCCTGCCGCCTCGCCTGCACTTCCGCCTCGGTCCGTTAGGATTTAGGCCTTTTTTCAGCACTTTTTCTCCGTTCCTCCGGGGCGACAGCGGCTCTCCACGCATTTTATAGCCGTTTTCAGACTCCTGCCGCCTCGCCTGCACTTCCGCCTCGGTCCGTTAGGATTTAGGCCTTTTTTCAGCACTTTTTCTCCGTTTCTCCGGGGCGACAGCGGCTCTCCACGCATTTTATAGCCGTTTTCAGACTCCTGCCGCCTCGCCTGCACTTCCGCCTAGGTCCGTTAGGATTTAGGCCTTTTTTCAGCACTTTTTCTCCGTTTCTCCGGGGCGACAGCGGCTCTCCACGCTTTTTATAGCGGTTTTCAGACTCCTGCCGCCTCGCCTGCACTTCCGCCTAGGTCCGTTAGGATTTAGGCCTTTTTTCAGCACTTTTTCTCCGTTCCTCCGGGGCGACAGCGGCTCTCCACGCTTTTTATAGCCGCTTTGGGGCTTTAGCCGCCTCGGCCTGCATTTCTGACTAGGCTCGTGTGGACTTTTTCAGCACTTTTTTTGTGCATTGGGTACTCTCGCCCATTGACTCCCATTCATTTGACACTTTGTCATATTTTCAGCACTTTTTTGGCGCATTGGGTACTCTCGCCCATTGACTCCCATTCATTTGACACTTTGTCATATTTTCAGCACTTTTTTGGCGCATTGGGTACTCTCGCCCATTGACTTCAATGCATTTACTGCAACTCCTGCCTGTGTCCGCCAGAGGGCGTCTGGCTTAACAGCGGCTCTCCACGCTATTTCTATCCGCTTTGAGGCTCCAGGCAGCTCGGCCTGGGTTTCTGAATTTCTCCCTTGACACTTTGTTACTTTTTCACCTTTTTTCTCATTTCATCCAGGGACACAGCGGCTCTCCACAGACTTTCCCGCGGCCCCTGGGCTCCAGGACCCTAGGCATGGGTTTCTGCCTAGCTCCCTTGACACTTTGCCATTTTTTCACCTTTTTTCTCATTTCATCCAGGGACACAGCGGCTCTCCACAGACTTTCCCGCGGCCCCTGGGCTCCAGGACCCTAGGCATGGGTTTCTGCCTAGCTCCCTTGACACTTTGCCATTTTTTCACCCTTTTTCTCATTTCATCCAGGGCAACAGCGGCTTTCCACAGACTTTGCAGCCGCCCCTGGGCTCCAGGACCCTAGGCATGGGTTTCTGCCTAGCTCCCTTGACACTTTGCCATTTTTTCACCCTTTTTCTCAATTCATCCAGGGACACAGCGGCTCTCCACACACTTTAGAACCGCCCCTGGGCTCCAGGCAGCTCGGCCTGAGTTTCTGAATTTCTCCCTTGACACTTTGCCATTTTTTCACCCTTTTTCTCAATTCATCCAGGGACACAGCGGCTCTCCACACACTTTAGAACCGCCCCTGGGCTCCAGGCAGCTCGGCCTGAGTTTCTGAATTTCTCCCTTGACACTTTGCCATTTTTTCACCCTTTTTCTCATTTCATCCAGGGACACAGCGGCACTCCACAGACTTTACAGCCGCCCCTGGGCTCCAGGCAGCTCGGCATGGGTTTCTGCCTAGCTCCCTTGACACTTTGCCATTTTTCCACCCTTTTTCTCATTTCATCCAGGGACACAGCGGCTCTCCACAGACTTTGCAGCCGCCCCTGGGCTCCAGGACCCTAGGCATGGGTTTCTGCCTAGCTCCCTTGACACTTTGCCATTTTTTCACCCTTTTTCTCAATTCATCCAGGGACACAGCGGCTCTCCACAGACTTTACAGCCGCCCCTGGGCTCCAGGACCCTAGGCATGGGTTTCTGAATTTTTCCCTTGACACTTTGCCATTTTTTCACCCTTTTTCTCATTTCATCCAGGGACACAGCGGCTCTCCACAGACTTTACAGCCGCCCCTGGGCTCCAGGCAGCTCGGCCTGAGTTTCTGAATTTCTCCCTTGACACTTTGCCATTTTTTCACCCTTTTTCTCATTTCATCCAGGGACACAGCGGCACTCCACAGACTTTACAGCCGCCCCTGGGCTCCAGGCAGCTCGGCATGGGTTTCTGCCTAGCTCCCTTGACACTTTGCCATTTTTCCACCCTTTTTCTCATTTCATCCAGGGACACAGCGGCTCTCCACAGACTTTGCAGCCGCCCCTGGGCTCCAGGACCCTAGGCATGGGTTTCTGCCTAGCTCCCTTGACACTTTGCCATTTTTTCACCCTTTTTCTCAATTCATCCAGGGACACAGCGGCTCTCCACAGACTTTACAGCCGCCCCTGGGCTCCAGGACCCTAGGCATGGGTTTCTGAATTTTTCCCTTGACACTTTGCCATTTTTTCACCCTTTTTCTCATTTCATCCAGGGACACAGCGGCTCTCCACAGACTTTACAGCCGCCCCTGGGCTCCAGGCAGCTCGGCCTGAGTTTCTGAATTTCTCCCTTGACACTTTGCCATTTTTTCACCCTTTTTCTCAATTCATCCAGGGACACAGCGGCTCTCACAGACTTTAGAACCGCCCCTGGGCTCCAGGACCCTAGGCATGGGTTTCTGCCTAGCTCCCTTGACACTTTGCCATTTTTTCACCTTTTTTCTCATTTCATCCAGGGACACAGCGGCACTCCACAGACTTTACAGCCGCCCCTGGGCTCCAGGCAGCTCGGCCTGGGTTTCTGAATTTCTCCCTTGACACTTTGCCATTTTTTCACCTTTTTTCTCATTTCATCCAGGGACACAGCGGCTCTCCACAGACTTTGCAGCCGCCCCTGGGCTCCAGGACCCTAGGCATGGGTTTCTGCCTAGCTCCCTTGACACTTTGCCATTTTTTCACCCTTTTTCTCAATTCATCCAGGGACACAGCGGCTCTCCACACACTTTAGAACCGCCCCTGGGCTCCAGGCAGCTCGGCCTGAGTTTCTGAATTTCTCCCTTGACACTTTGCCATTTTTTCACCCTTTTTCTCAATTCATCCAGGGACACAGCGGCTCTCCACAGACTTTCCCGCGGCCCCTGGGCTCCAGGACCCTAGGCATGGGTTTCTGCCTAGCTCCCTTGACACTTTGCCATTTTTTCACCTTTTTTCTCATTTCATCCAGGGACACAGCGGCTCTCACAGGCTTTAGAACCGCCCCTGGGCTCCAGGACCCTAGGCATGGGTTTCTGAATTTCTCCCTTGACACTTTGCCATTTTTTCACCTTTTTTCTCATTTCATCCAGGGCAACAGCGGCTCTCCACAGACTTTCCCGCGGCCCCTGGGCTCCAGGACCCTAGGCATGGGTTTCTGCCTAGCTCCCTTGACACTTTGCCATTTTTTCACCCTTTTTCTCATTTCATCCAGGGACACAGCGGCTCTCACAGACTTTAGAACCGCCCCTGGGCTCCAGGACGCAAGGCATGGCTTACTCTCGCCCATTGACTTCAATGCATTTACTGCAACTCCTGCCTGTGTCCGCCAGAGGGCGTCTGGCTTAACAGCGGCTCTCCACGCTATTTCTATCCGCTTTGAGGCTCCAGGCAGCTCGGCCTGAGTTTCTGAATTTCTCCCTTGACACTTTGCCATTTTTTCACCTTTTTTCTCATTTCATCCAGGGACACAGCGGCTCTCACAGACTTTAGAACCGCCCCTGGGCTCCAGGCAGCTCGGCCTGGGTTTCTGAATTTCTCCCTTGACACTTTGCCATTTTTTCACCTTTTTTCTCATTTCATCCAGGGACACAGCGGCTCTCCACAGACTTTGCAGCCGCCCCTGGGCTCCAGGCAGCTCGGCCTGGGTTTCTGAATTTCTCCCTTGACACTTTGCCATTTTTCCACCCTTTTTCTCATTTCATCCAGGGACACAGCGGCTCTCCACAGACTTTACAGCCGCCCCTGGGCTCCAGGACCCTAGGCATGGGTTTCTGAATTTCTCCCTTGACACTTTGCCATTTTTTCACCTTTTTCCTCATTTCATCCAGGGACACAGCGGCTCTCCACAGACTTTGCAGCCGCCCCTGGGCTCCAGGCAGCTCGGCCTGGGTTTCTGAATTTCTCCCTTGACACTTTGCCATTTTTTCACCTTTTTTCTCATTTCATCCAGGGACACAGCGGCTCTCCACAGACTTTGCAGCCGCCCCTGGGCTCCAGGCAGCTCGGCCTGGGTTTCTGAATTTCTCCCTTGACACTTTGCCATTTTTTCACCTTTTTTCTCATTTCATCCAGGGACACAGCGGCTCTCCACAGACTTTGCAGCCGCCCCCGGGCTCCAGGCAGCTCGGCCTGGGTTTCTGAATTTCTCCCTTGACACTTTGTTACTTTTTCACCTTTTTTCTCATTTCATCCAGGGACACAGCGGCTCTCCACAGACTTTCCCGCGGCCCCTGGGCTCCAGGCAGCTCGGCCTGGGTTTCTGAATTTCTCCCTTGACACTTTGCCATTTTTCCACCCTTTTTCTCATTTCATCCAGGGACACAGCGGCTCTCACAGGCTTTAGAACCGCCCCTGGGCTCCAGGCAGCTCGGCATGGGTTTCTGCCTAGCTCCCTTGACACTTTGCCATTTTTTCACCTTTTTTCTCATTTCATCCAGGGACACAGCGGCTCTCCACAGACTTTGCAGCCGCCCCTGGGCTCCAGGCAGCTCGGCCTGGGTTTCTGAATTTCTCCCTTGACACTTTGCCATTTTTTCACCTTTTTTCTCATTTCATCCAGGGACACAGCGGCTCTCCACAGACTTTCCCGCGGCCCCTGGGCTCCAGGACCCTAGGCATGGGTTTCTGCCTAGCTCCCTTGACACTTTGCCATTTTTTCACCCTTTTTCTCATTTCATCCAGGGCAACAGCGGCTTTCCACAGACTTTGCAGCC
>NW_026559879.1:37500-45000 GCF_027744805.1 Dunckerocampus dactyliophorus | reverse complement strand
CTCCCATTCATTTGACACTTTGTCATTTTTTCAGCACTTTTTTCGCGCATTGGGTACTCCGCCCATTGACTCCCATTCATTTGACACTTTGTCGTTTTTCCAGACCTTTTTTCACGCATTGGGTACTCCGCCCATTCACTCCCATTCATTTGACACTTTGTCGTTTTTTCAGCACTTTTTTCGCGCATTGGGTACTCCGCCCCATTCACTCCCATTCATTTCACACTTAGAAAAATCATCCGAGCGGCTCTCCACGCATTTTATAGCCGCTTTGGGGCTCCAGCCGCCTCGGCCTTCATTTCTGACTAGGCTCGTGTGGACTTTGTCGTTTTTTCAGCACTTTTTTCGCGCATTGGGTACTCCGCCCCATTCACTCCCATTCATTTCACACTTTGAAAAATCATCCGAGCGGCTCTCCACGCGTTTTATAGCCGCTTTGGGGCTCCAGCCGCCTCGGACTGCATTTCTGACTAGGCTCGTGTGGACTTTGTCGTTTTTTCAGCACTTTTTTTACACATTGGGTACTCTGCCCCATTCACTCCCATTCATTTGACACTTTGAAAAATCATCCGAGCGGCTCTCCACGCGTTTTATAGCCGCTTTGGGGCTCCAGCCGCCTCGGACTGCATTTCTGACTAGGCTCGTGTGGACTTTGTCGTTTTTTCAGCACTTTTTTTACACATTGGGTACTCTGCCCCATTCACTCCCATTCATTTGACACTTTGAAAAATCATCCGAGCGGCTCTCCACGCGTTTTATAGCCGCTTTCAGACTCCTGCCGCCTCGCCTGCACTTCCGCCTCGGTCCGTTAGGATTTAGGCCTTTTTTCAGCACTTTTTCTCCGTTCCTCCGGGGCGACAGCGGCTCTCCACGCATTTTATAGCCGTTTTCAGACTCCTGCCGCCTCGCCTGCACTTCCGCCTCGGTCCGTTAGGATTTAGGCCTTTTTTCAGCACTTTTTCTCCGTTCCTCCGGGGCGACAGCGGCTCTCCACGCATTTTATAGCCGTTTTCAGACTCCTGCCGCCTCGCCTGCACTTCCGCCTCGGTCCGTTAGGATTTAGGCCTTTTTTCAGCACTTTTTCTCCGTTCCTCCGGGGCGACAGCGGCTCTCCACGCATTTTATAGCCGTTTTCAGACTCCTGCCGCCTCGCCTGCACTTCCGCCTCGGTCCGTTAGGATTTAGGCCTTTTTTCAGCACTTTTTCTCCGTTCCTCCGGGGCGACAGCGGCTCTCCACGCATTTTATAGCCGTTTTCAGACTCCTGCCGCCTCGCCTGCACTTCCGCCTCGGTCCGTTAGGATTTAGGCCTTTTTTCAGCACTTTTTCTCCGTTTCTCCGGGGCGACAGCGGCTCTCCACGCATTTTATAGCCGTTTTCAGACTCCTGCCGCCTCGCCTGCACTTCCGCCTAGGTCCGTTAGGATTTAGGCCTTTTTTCAGCACTTTTTCTCCGTTTCTCCGGGGCGACAGCGGCTCTCCACGCTTTTTATAGCGGTTTTCAGACTCCTGCCGCCTCGCCTGCACTTCCGCCTAGGTCCGTTAGGATTTAGGCCTTTTTTCAGCACTTTTTCTCCGTTCCTCCGGGGCGACAGCGGCTCTCCACGCTTTTTATAGCCGCTTTGGGGCTTTAGCCGCCTCGGCCTGCATTTCTGACTAGGCTCGTGTGGACTTTTTCAGCACTTTTTTTGTGCATTGGGTACTCTCGCCCATTGACTCCCATTCATTTGACACTTTGTCATATTTTCAGCACTTTTTTGGCGCATTGGGTACTCTCGCCCATTGACTCCCATTCATTTGACACTTTGTCATATTTTCAGCACTTTTTTGGCGCATTGGGTACTCTCGCCCATTGACTTCAATGCATTTACTGCAACTCCTGCCTGTGTCCGCCAGAGGGCGTCTGGCTTAACAGCGGCTCTCCACGCTATTTCTATCCGCTTTGAGGCTCCAGGCAGCTCGGCCTGGGTTTCTGAATTTCTCCCTTGACACTTTGTTACTTTTTCACCTTTTTTCTCATTTCATCCAGGGACACAGCGGCTCTCCACAGACTTTCCCGCGGCCCCTGGGCTCCAGGACCCTAGGCATGGGTTTCTGCCTAGCTCCCTTGACACTTTGCCATTTTTTCACCTTTTTTCTCATTTCATCCAGGGACACAGCGGCTCTCCACAGACTTTCCCGCGGCCCCTGGGCTCCAGGACCCTAGGCATGGGTTTCTGCCTAGCTCCCTTGACACTTTGCCATTTTTTCACCCTTTTTCTCATTTCATCCAGGGCAACAGCGGCTTTCCACAGACTTTGCAGCCGCCCCTGGGCTCCAGGACCCTAGGCATGGGTTTCTGCCTAGCTCCCTTGACACTTTGCCATTTTTTCACCCTTTTTCTCAATTCATCCAGGGACACAGCGGCTCTCCACACACTTTAGAACCGCCCCTGGGCTCCAGGCAGCTCGGCCTGAGTTTCTGAATTTCTCCCTTGACACTTTGCCATTTTTTCACCCTTTTTCTCAATTCATCCAGGGACACAGCGGCTCTCCACACACTTTAGAACCGCCCCTGGGCTCCAGGCAGCTCGGCCTGAGTTTCTGAATTTCTCCCTTGACACTTTGCCATTTTTTCACCCTTTTTCTCATTTCATCCAGGGACACAGCGGCACTCCACAGACTTTACAGCCGCCCCTGGGCTCCAGGCAGCTCGGCATGGGTTTCTGCCTAGCTCCCTTGACACTTTGCCATTTTTCCACCCTTTTTCTCATTTCATCCAGGGACACAGCGGCTCTCCACAGACTTTGCAGCCGCCCCTGGGCTCCAGGACCCTAGGCATGGGTTTCTGCCTAGCTCCCTTGACACTTTGCCATTTTTTCACCCTTTTTCTCAATTCATCCAGGGACACAGCGGCTCTCCACAGACTTTACAGCCGCCCCTGGGCTCCAGGACCCTAGGCATGGGTTTCTGAATTTTTCCCTTGACACTTTGCCATTTTTTCACCCTTTTTCTCATTTCATCCAGGGACACAGCGGCTCTCCACAGACTTTACAGCCGCCCCTGGGCTCCAGGCAGCTCGGCCTGAGTTTCTGAATTTCTCCCTTGACACTTTGTTACTTTTTCACCTTTTTTCTCATTTCATCCAGGGACACAGCGGCTCTCCACAGACTTTCCCGCGGCCCCTGGGCTCCAGGACCCTAGGCATGGGTTTCTGCCTAGCTCCCTTGACACTTTGCCATTTTTTCACCTTTTTTCTCATTTCATCCAGGGACACAGCGGCTCTCCACAGACTTTCCCGCGGCCCCTGGGCTCCAGGACCCTAGGCATGGGTTTCTGCCTAGCTCCCTTGACACTTTGCCATTTTTTCACCCTTTTTCTCATTTCATCCAGGGCAACAGCGGCTTTCCACAGACTTTGCAGCCGCCCCTGGGCTCCAGGACCCTAGGCATGGGTTTCTGCCTAGCTCCCTTGACACTTTGCCATTTTTTCACCCTTTTTCTCAATTCATCCAGGGACACAGCGGCTCTCCACACACTTTAGAACCGCCCCTGGGCTCCAGGCAGCTCGGCCTGAGTTTCTGAATTTCTCCCTTGACACTTTGCCATTTTTTCACCCTTTTTCTCAATTCATCCAGGGACACAGCGGCTCTCACAGACTTTAGAACCGCCCCTGGGCTCCAGGACCCTAGGCATGGGTTTCTGCCTAGCTCCCTTGACACTTTGCCATTTTTCCACCCTTTTTCTCAATTCATCCAGGGACACAGCGGCTCTCACAGACTTTAGAACCGCCCCTGGGCTCCAGGACCCTAGGCATGGGTTTCTGCCTAGCTCCCTTGACACTTTGCCATTTTTTCACCCTTTTTCTCATTTCATCCAGGGACACAGCGGCTCTCACAGACTTTAGAACCGCCCCTGGGCTCCAGGACGCAAGGCATGGCTTACTCTCGCCCATTGACTTCAATGCATTTACTGCAACTCCTGCCTGTGTCCGCCAGAGGGCGTCTGGCTTAACAGCGGCTCTCCACGCTATTTCTATCCGCTTTGAGGCTCCAGGCAGCTCGGCCTGAGTTTCTGAATTTCTCCCTTGACACTTTGCCATTTTTTCACCTTTTTTCTCATTTCATCCAGGGACACAGCGGCTCTCACAGACTTTAGAACCGCCCCTGGGCTCCAGGCAGCTCGGCCTGGGTTTCTGAATTTCTCCCTTGACACTTTGCCATTTTTTCACCTTTTTTCTCATTTCATCCAGGGACACAGCGGCTCTCCACAGACTTTGCAGCCGCCCCTGGGCTCCAGGCAGCTCGGCCTGGGTTTCTGAATTTCTCCCTTGACACTTTGCCATTTTTCCACCCTTTTTCTCATTTCATCCAGGGACACAGCGGCTCTCCACAGACTTTACAGCCGCCCCTGGGCTCCAGGACCCTAGGCATGGGTTTCTGAATTTCTCCCTTGACACTTTGCCATTTTTTCACCTTTTTCCTCATTTCATCCAGGGACACAGCGGCTCTCCACAGACTTTGCAGCCGCCCCTGGGCTCCAGGCAGCTCGGCCTGGGTTTCTGAATTTCTCCCTTGACACTTTGCCATTTTTTCACCTTTTTTCTCATTTCATCCAGGGACACAGCGGCTCTCCACAGACTTTGCAGCCGCCCCTGGGCTCCAGGCAGCTCGGCCTGGGTTTCTGAATTTCTCCCTTGACACTTTGCCATTTTTTCACCTTTTTTCTCATTTCATCCAGGGACACAGCGGCTCTCCACAGACTTTGCAGCCGCCCCCGGGCTCCAGGCAGCTCGGCCTGGGTTTCTGAATTTCTCCCTTGACACTTTGTTACTTTTTCACCTTTTTTCTCATTTCATCCAGGGACACAGCGGCTCTCCACAGACTTTCCCGCGGCCCCTGGGCTCCAGGCAGCTCGGCCTGGGTTTCTGAATTTCTCCCTTGACACTTTGCCATTTTTCCACCCTTTTTCTCATTTCATCCAGGGACACAGCGGCTCTCACAGGCTTTAGAACCGCCCCTGGGCTCCAGGCAGCTCGGCATGGGTTTCTGCCTAGCTCCCTTGACACTTTGCCATTTTTTCACCTTTTTTCTCATTTCATCCAGGGACACAGCGGCTCTCCACAGACTTTGCAGCCGCCCCTGGGCTCCAGGCAGCTCGGCCTGGGTTTCTGAATTTCTCCCTTGACACTTTGCCATTTTTTCACCTTTTTTCTCATTTCATCCAGGGCAACAGCGGCTCTCCACAGACTTTCCCGCGGCCCCTGGGCTCCAGGACCCTAGGCATGGGTTTCTGCCTAGCTCCCTTGACACTTTGCCATTTTTCCACCCTTTTTCTCATTTCATCCAGGGACACAGCGGCTCTCCACAGACTTTACAGCCGCCCCTGGGCTCCAGGACCCTAGGCATGGGTTTCTGAATTTTTCCCTTGACACTTTGCCATTTTTTCACCTTTTTTCTCATTTCATCCAGGGACACAGCGGCTCTCCACAGACTTTCCCGCGGCCCCTGGGCTCCAGGACCCTAGGCATGGGTTTCTGCCTAGCTCCCTTGACACTTTGCCATTTTTTCACCTTTTTTCTCATTTCATCCAGGGACACAGCGGCTCTCCACAGACTTTGCAGCCGCCCCCGGGCTCCAGGCAGCTCGGCCTGGGTTTCTGAATTTCTCCCTTGACACTTTGCCATTTTTTCACCTTTTTTCTCATTTCATCCAGGGCAACAGCGGCTCTCACAGACTTTAGAACCGCCCCTGGGCTCCAGGACCCTAGGCATGGGTTTCTGCCTAGCTCCCTTGACACTTTGCCATTTTTTCACCTTTTTTCTCATTTCATCCAGGGCAACAGCGGCTCTCACAGACTTTAGAACCGCCCCTGGGCTCCAGGACCCTAGGCATGGGTTTCTGCCTAGCTCCCTTGACACTTTGCCATTTTTTCACCTTTTTTCTCATTTCATCCAGGGCAACAGCGGCTCTCACAGGCTTTAGAACCGCCCCTGGGCTCCAGGACCCTAGGCATGGGTTTCTGCCTAGCTCCCTTGACACTTTGCCATTTTTTCACCTTTTTTCTCATTTCATCCAGGGCAACAGCGGCTCTCCACAGACTTTCCCGCGGCCCCTGGGCTCCAGGACCCTAGGCATGGGTTTCTGCCTAGCTCCCTTGACACTTTGCCATTTTTTCACCCTTTTTCTCATTTCATCCAGGGACACAGCGGCTCTCACAGACTTTAGAACCGCCCCTGGGCTCCAGGACGCAAGGCATGGCTTACTCTCGCCCATTGACTTCAATGCATTTACTGCAACTCCTGCCTGTGTCCGCCAGAGGGCGTCTGGCTTAACAGCGGCTCTCCACGCTATTTCTATCCGCTTTGAGGCTCCAGGCAGCTCGGCCTGGGTTTCTGAATTTCTCCCTTGACACTTTGCCATTTTTTCACCCTTTTTCTCATTTCATCCAGGGACACAGCGGCTCTCCACAGACTTTGCAGCCGCCCCTGGGCTCCAGGCAGCTCGGCCTGGGTTTCTGAATTTCTCCCTTGACACTTTGCCATTTTTTCACCTTTTTTCTCATTTCATCCAGGGACACAGCGGCTCTCCACAGACTTTCCCGCGGCCCCTGGGCTCCAGGACCCTAGGCATGGGTTTCTGCCTAGCTCCCTTGACACTTTGCCATTTTTTCACCTTTTTTCTCATTTCATCCAGGGCAACAGCGGCTCTCCACAGACTTTACAGCCGCCCCTGGGCTCCAGGACCCTAGGCATGGGTTTCTGAATTTCTCCCTTGACACTTTGCCATTTTTTCACCTTTTTTCTCATTTCATCCAGGGACACAGCGGCTCTCCACAGACTTTCCCGCGGCCCCTTGGCTCCAGGACCCTAGGCATGGGTTTCTGAATTTCTCCCTTGACACTTTGCCATTTTTTCACCTTTTTTGTCATTTCATCCAGGGCAACAGCGGCTCTCCACAGACTTTCCCGCGGCCCCTGGGCTCCAGGACCCTAGGCATGGGTTTCTGCCTAGCTCCCTTGACACTTTGCCATTTTTTCACCCTTTTTCTCATTTCATCCAGGGACACAGCGGCTCTCCACAGACTTTGCAGCCGCCCCTGGGCTCCAGGACCCTAGGCATGGGTTTCTGCCTAGCTCCCTTGACACTTTGCCATTTTTTCACCTTTTTTCTCATTTCATCCAGGGACACAGCGGCTCTCCACAGACTTTGCAGCCGCCCCTGGGCTCCAGGCAGCTCGGCCTGGGTTTCTGAATTTCTCCCTTGACACTTTGCCATTTTTCCACCCTTTTTCTCATTTCATCCAGGGACACAGCGGCTCTCCACAGACTTTACAGCCGCCCCTGGGCTCCAGGACCCTAGGCATGGGTTTCTGAATTTCTCCCTTGACACTTTGCCATTTTTTCACCTTTTTCCTCATTTCATCCAGGGACACAGCGGCTCTCCACAGACTTTGCAGCCGCCCCTGGGCTCCAGGCAGCTCGGCCTGGGTTTCTGAATTTCTCCCTTGACACTTTGCCATTTTTT
>NW_026559879.1:15000-25000 GCF_027744805.1 Dunckerocampus dactyliophorus | reverse complement strand
CGCCCCATTCACTCCCATTCATTTCACACTTAGAAAAATCATCCGAGCGGCTCTCCACGCATTTTATAGCCGCTTTGGGGCTCCAGCCGCCTCGGCCTTCATTTCTGACTAGGCTCGTGTGGACTTTGTCGTTTTTTCAGCACTTTTTTCGCGCATTGGGTACTCCGCCCCATTCACTCCCATTCATTTCACACTTTGAAAAATCATCCGAGCGGCTCTCCACGCGTTTTATAGCCGCTTTGGGGCTCCAGCCGCCTCGGACTGCATTTCTGACTAGGCTCGTGTGGACTTTGTCGTTTTTTCAGCACTTTTTTTACACATTGGGTACTCTGCCCCATTCACTCCCATTCATTTGACACTTTGAAAAATCATCCGAGCGGCTCTCCACGCGTTTTATAGCCGCTTTGGGGCTCCAGCCGCCTCGGACTGCATTTCTGACTAGGCTCGTGTGGACTTTGTCGTTTTTTCAGCACTTTTTTTACACATTGGGTACTCTGCCCCATTCACTCCCATTCATTTGACACTTTGAAAAATCATCCGAGCGGCTCTCCACGCGTTTTATAGCCGCTTTCAGACTCCTGCCGCCTCGCCTGCACTTCCGCCTCGGTCCGTTAGGATTTAGGCCTTTTTTCAGCACTTTTTCTCCGTTCCTCCGGGGCGACAGCGGCTCTCCACGCATTTTATAGCCGTTTTCAGACTCCTGCCGCCTCGCCTGCACTTCCGCCTCGGTCCGTTAGGATTTAGGCCTTTTTTCAGCACTTTTTCTCCGTTCCTCCGGGGCGACAGCGGCTCTCCACGCATTTTATAGCCGTTTTCAGACTCCTGCCGCCTCGCCTGCACTTCCGCCTCGGTCCGTTAGGATTTAGGCCTTTTTTCAGCACTTTTTCTCCGTTCCTCCGGGGCGACAGCGGCTCTCCACGCATTTTATAGCCGTTTTCAGACTCCTGCCGCCTCGCCTGCACTTCCGCCTCGGTCCGTTAGGATTTAGGCCTTTTTTCAGCACTTTTTCTCCGTTCCTCCGGGGCGACAGCGGCTCTCCACGCATTTTATAGCCGTTTTCAGACTCCTGCCGCCTCGCCTGCACTTCCGCCTCGGTCCGTTAGGATTTAGGCCTTTTTTCAGCACTTTTTCTCCGTTTCTCCGGGGCGACAGCGGCTCTCCACGCATTTTATAGCCGTTTTCAGACTCCTGCCGCCTCGCCTGCACTTCCGCCTAGGTCCGTTAGGATTTAGGCCTTTTTTCAGCACTTTTTCTCCGTTTCTCCGGGGCGACAGCGGCTCTCCACGCTTTTTATAGCGGTTTTCAGACTCCTGCCGCCTCGCCTGCACTTCCGCCTAGGTCCGTTAGGATTTAGGCCTTTTTTCAGCACTTTTTCTCCGTTCCTCCGGGGCGACAGCGGCTCTCCTTCAATGCATTTACTGCAACTCCTGCCTGTGTCCGCCAGAGGGCGTCTGGCTTAACAGCGGCTCTCCACGCTATTTCTATCCGCTTTGAGGCTCCAGGCAGCTCGGCCTGGGTTTCTGAATTTCTCCCTTGACACTTTGTTACTTTTTCACCTTTTTTCTCATTTCATCCAGGGACACAGCGGCTCTCCACAGACTTTCCCGCGGCCCCTGGGCTCCAGGACCCTAGGCATGGGTTTCTGCCTAGCTCCCTTGACACTTTGCCATTTTTTCACCTTTTTTCTCATTTCATCCAGGGACACAGCGGCTCTCCACAGACTTTCCCGCGGCCCCTGGGCTCCAGGACCCTAGGCATGGGTTTCTGCCTAGCTCCCTTGACACTTTGCCATTTTTTCACCCTTTTTCTCATTTCATCCAGGGGCACAGCGGCTCTCCACAGACTTTCCCGCGGCCCCTGGGCTCCAGGACCCTAGGCATGGGTTTCTGCCTAGCTCCCTTGACACTTTGCCATTTTTTCACCTTTTTTCTCATTTCATCCAGGGACACAGCGGCTCTCCACAGACTTTCCCGCGGCCCCTGGGCTCCAGGACCCTAGGCATGGGTTTCTGCCTAGCTCCCTTGACACTTTGCCATTTTTTCACCCTTTTTCTCATTTCATCCAGGGCAACAGCGGCTTTCCACAGACTTTGCAGCCGCCCCTGGGCTCCAGGACCCTAGGCATGGGTTTCTGCCTAGCTCCCTTGACACTTTGCCATTTTTTCACCCTTTTTCTCAATTCATCCAGGGACACAGCGGCTCTCCACACACTTTAGAACCGCCCCTGGGCTCCAGGCAGCTCGGCCTGAGTTTCTGAATTTCTCCCTTGACACTTTGCCATTTTTTCACCCTTTTTCTCAATTCATCCAGGGACACAGCGGCTCTCCACACACTTTAGAACCGCCCCTGGGCTCCAGGCAGCTCGGCCTGAGTTTCTGAATTTCTCCCTTGACACTTTGCCATTTTTTCACCCTTTTTCTCATTTCATCCAGGGACACAGCGGCACTCCACAGACTTTACAGCCGCCCCTGGGCTCCAGGCAGCTCGGCATGGGTTTCTGCCTAGCTCCCTTGACACTTTGCCATTTTTCCACCCTTTTTCTCATTTCATCCAGGGACACAGCGGCTCTCCACAGACTTTGCAGCCGCCCCTGGGCTCCAGGACCCTAGGCATGGGTTTCTGCCTAGCTCCCTTGACACTTTGCCATTTTTTCACCCTTTTTCTCAATTCATCCAGGGACACAGCGGCTCTCCACAGACTTTACAGCCGCCCCTGGGCTCCAGGACCCTAGGCATGGGTTTCTGAATTTTTCCCTTGACACTTTGCCATTTTTTCACCCTTTTTCTCATTTCATCCAGGGACACAGCGGCTCTCCACAGACTTTACAGCCGCCCCTGGGCTCCAGGCAGCTCGGCCTGAGTTTCTGAATTTCTCCCTTGACACTTTGCCATTTTTTCACCCTTTTTCTCAATTCATCCAGGGACACAGCGGCTCTCACAGACTTTAGAACCGCCCCTGGGCTCCAGGACCCTAGGCATGGGTTTCTGCCTAGCTCCCTTGACACTTTGCCATTTTTTCACCTTTTTTCTCATTTCATCCAGGGACACAGCGGCACTCCACAGACTTTACAGCCGCCCCTGGGCTCCAGGCAGCTCGGCCTGGGTTTCTGAATTTCTCCCTTGACACTTTGCCATTTTTTCACCTTTTTTCTCATTTCATCCAGGGACACAGCGGCTCTCCACAGACTTTGCAGCCGCCCCTGGGCTCCAGGACCCTAGGCATGGGTTTCTGCCTAGCTCCCTTGACACTTTGCCATTTTTTCACCCTTTTTCTCAATTCATCCAGGGACACAGCGGCTCTCCACACACTTTAGAACCGCCCCTGGGCTCCAGGCAGCTCGGCCTGAGTTTCTGAATTTCTCCCTTGACACTTTGCCATTTTTTCACCCTTTTTCTCAATTCATCCAGGGACACAGCGGCTCTCCACAGACTTTCCCGCGGCCCCTGGGCTCCAGGACCCTAGGCATGGGTTTCTGCCTAGCTCCCTTGACACTTTGCCATTTTTTCACCTTTTTTCTCATTTCATCCAGGGACACAGCGGCTCTCCACAGACTTTCCCGCGGCCCCTTGGCTCCAGGACCCTAGGCATGGGTTTCTGAATTTCTCCCTTGACACTTTGCCATTTTTTCACCCTTTTTCTCATTTCATCCAGGGCAACAGCGGCTTTCCACAGACTTTGCAGCCGCCCCTGGGCTCCAGGACCCTAGGCATGGGTTTCTGCCTAGCTCCCTTGACACTTTGCCATTTTTTCACCCTTTTTCTCAATTCATCCAGGGACACAGCGGCTCTCCACACACTTTAGAACCGCCCCTGGGCTCCAGGCAGCTCGGCCTGAGTTTCTGAATTTCTCCCTTGACACTTTGCCATTTTTTCACCCTTTTTCTCAATTCATCCAGGGACACAGCGGCTCTCCACAGACTTTCCCGCGGCCCCTGGGCTCCAGGACCCTAGGCATGGGTTTCTGCCTAGCTCCCTTGACACTTTGCCATTTTTTCACCTTTTTTCTCATTTCATCCAGGGACACAGCGGCTCTCCACAGACTTTCCCGCGGCCCCTTGGCTCCAGGACCCTAGGCATGGGTTTCTGAATTTCTCCCTTGACACTTTGCCATTTTTTCACCTTTTTTCTCATTTCATCCAGGGCAACAGCGGCTCTCCACAGACTTTCCCGCGGCCCCTGGGCTCCAGGACCCTAGGCATGGGTTTCTGCCTAGCTCCCTTGACACTTTGCCATTTTTTCACCCTTTTTCTCATTTCATCCAGGGACACAGCGGCTCTCACAGACTTTAGAACCGCCCCTGGGCTCCAGGCAGCTCGGCCTGAGTTTCTGAATTTCTCCCTTGACACTTTGCCATTTTTTCACCCTTTTTCTCATTTCATCCAGGGACACAGCGGCTCTCCACAGACTTTGCAGCCGCCCCTGGGCTCCAGGCAGCTCGGCCTGAGTTTCTGAATTTCTCCCTTGACACTTTGCCATTTTTTCACCCTTTTTCTCATTTCATCCAGGGACACAGCGGCTCTCCACAGACTTTCCCGCGGCCCCTGGGCTCCAGGACCCTAGGCATGGGTTTCTGAATTTCTCCCTTGACACTTTGCCATTTTTTCACCCTTTTTCTCATTTCATCCAGGGACACAGCGGCACTCCACAGACTTTACAGCCGCCCCTGGGCTCCAGGACCCTAGGCATGGGTTTCTGCCTAGCTCCCTTGACACTTTGCCATTTTTTCACCCTTTTTCTCATTTCATCCAGGGACACAGCGGCTCTCCACAGACTTTACAGCCGCCCCTGGGCTCCAGGACCCTAGGCATGGGTTTCTGAATTTCTCCCTTGACACTTTGCCATTTTTTCACCTTTTTTCTCATTTCATCCAGGGACACAGCGGCTCTCCACAGACTTTCCCGCGGCCCCTTGGCTCCAGGACCCTAGGCATGGGTTTCTGAATTTCTCCCTTGACACTTTGCCATTTTTTCACCTTTTTTCTCATTTCATCCAGGGCAACAGCGGCTCTCCACAGACTTTCCCGCGGCCCCTGGGCTCCAGGACCCTAGGCATGGGTTTCTGCCTAGCTCCCTTGACACTTTGCCATTTTTTCACCCTTTTTCTCATTTCATCCAGGGACACAGCGGCTCTCACAGACTTTAGAACCGCCCCTGGGCTCCAGGACGCAAGGCATGGCTTACTCTCGCCCATTGACTTCAATGCATTTACTGCAACTCCTGCCTGTGTCCGCCAGAGGGCGTCTGGCTTAACAGCGGCTCTCCACGCTATTTCTATCCGCTTTGAGGCTCCAGGCAGCTCGGCCTGAGTTTCTGAATTTCTCCCTTGACACTTTGCCATTTTTTCACCTTTTTTCTCATTTCATCCAGGGACACAGCGGCTCTCCACAGACTTTGCAGCCGCCCCTGGGCTCCAGGCAGCTCGGCCTGAGTTTCTGAATTTCTCCCTTGACACTTTGCCATTTTTTCACCCTTTTTCTCAATTCATCCAGGGACACAGCGGCTCTCCACAGACTTTCCCGCGGCCCCTGGGCTCCAGGACCCTAGGCATGGGTTTCTGCCTAGCTCCCTTGACACTTTGCCATTTTTTCACCTTTTTTCTCATTTCATCCAGGGACACAGCGGCTCTCCACAGACTTTCCCGCGGCCCCTTGGCTCCAGGACCCTAGGCATGGGTTTCTGAATTTCTCCCTTGACACTTTGCCATTTTTTCACCTTTTTTCTCATTTCATCCAGGGCAACAGCGGCTCTCCACAGACTTTCCCGCGGCCCCTGGGCTCCAGGACCCTAGGCATGGGTTTCTGCCTAGCTCCCTTGACACTTTGCCATTTTTTCACCCTTTTTCTCATTTCATCCAGGGACACAGCGGCTCTCCACAGACTTTGCAGCCGCCCCTGGGCTCCAGGACCCTAGGCATGGGTTTCTGCCTAGCTCCCTTGACACTTTGCCATTTTTCCACCTTTTTTCTCATTTCATCCAGGGACACAGCGGCTCTCCACAGACTTTGCAGCCGCCCCTGGGCTCCAGGCAGCTCGGCCTGAGTTTCTGAATTTCTCCCTTGACACTTTGCCATTTTTTCACCTTTTTTCTCATTTCATCCAGGGACACAGCGGCTCTCCACAGACTTTGCAGCCGCCCCTGGGCTCCAGCCAGCTCGGCCTGAGTTTCTGAATTTCTCCCTTGACACTTTGCCATTTTTTCACCTTTTTTCTCATTTCATCCAGGGACACAGCGGCTCTCCACAGACTTTGCAGCCGCCCCTGGGCTCCAGCCAGCTCGGCCTGAGTTTCTGAATTTCTCCCTTGACACTTTGCCATTTTTTCACCTTTTTTCTCATTTCATCCAGGGACACAGCGGCTCTCACAGGCTTTAGAACCGCCCCTGGGCTCCAGGACCCTAGGCATGGGTTTCTGAATTTCTCCCTTGACACTTTGCCATTTTTTCACCCTTTTTCTCATTTCATCCAGGGACACAGCGGCTCTCCACAGACTTTCCCGCGGCCCCTGGGCTCCAGGACCCTAGGCATGGGTTTCTGAATTTCTCCCTTGACACTTTGCCATTTTTTCACCCTTTTTCTCATTTCATCCAGGGACACAGCGGCACTCCACAGACTTTACAGCCGCCCCTGGGCTCCAGGACCCTAGGCATGGGTTTCTGCCTAGCTCCCTTGACACTTTGCCATTTTTTCACCCTTTTTCTCATTTCATCCAGGGACACAGCGGCTCTCCACAGACTTTACAGCCGCCCCTGGGCTCCAGGACCCTAGGCATGGGTTTCTGAATTTCTCCCTTGACACTTTGCCATTTTTTCACCTTTTTTCTCATTTCATCCAGGGACACAGCGGCTCTCCACAGACTTTCCCGCGGCCCCTTGGCTCCAGGACCCTAGGCATGGGTTTCTGAATTTCTCCCTTGACACTTTGCCATTTTTTCACCTTTTTTCTCATTTCATCCAGGGCAACAGCGGCTCTCCACAGACTTTCCCGCGGCCCCTGGGCTCCAGGACCCTAGGCATGGGTTTCTGCCTAGCTCCCTTGACACTTTGCCATTTTTTCACCCTTTTTCTCATTTCATCCAGGGACACAGCGGCTCTCACAGACTTTAGAACCGCCCCTGGGCTCCAGGACGCAAGGCATGGCTTACTCTCGCCCATTGACTTCAATGCATTTACTGCAACTCCTGCCTGTGTCCGCCAGAGGGCGTCTGGCTTAACAGCGGCTCTCCACGCTATTTCTATCCGCTTTGAGGCTCCAGGCAGCTCGGCCTGAGTTTCTGAATTTCTCCCTTGACACTTTGCCATTTTTTCACCTTTTTTCTCATTTCATCCAGGGACACAGCGGCTCTCCACAGACTTTGCAGCCGCCCCTGGGCTCCAGGCAGCTCGGCCTGGGTTTCTGAATTTCTCCCTTGACACTTTGCCATTTTTTCACCCATTTTCTCATTTCATCCAGGGACACAGCGGCACTCCACAGACTTTACAGCCGCCCCTGGGCTCCAGGCAGCTCGGCATGGGTTTCTGCCTAGCTCCCTTGACACTTTGCCATTTTTCCACCCTTTTTCTCATTTCATCCAGGGACACAGCGGCTCTCACAGACTTTAGAACCGCCCCTGGGCTCCAGGCAGCTCGGCCTGAGTTTCTGAATTTCTCCCTTGACACTTTGCCATTTTTTCACCCTTTTTCTCATTTCATCCAGGGACACAGCGGCTCTCCACAGACTTTACAGCCGCCCCTGGGCTCCAGGACCCTAGGCATGGGTTTCTGAATTTCTCCCTTGACACTTTGCCATTTTTTCACCTTTTTTCTCATTTCATCCAGGGACACAGCGGCTCTCCACAGACTTTCCCGCGGCCCCTTGGCTCCAGGACCCTAGGCATGGGTTTCTGAATTTCTCCCTTGACACTTTGCCATTTTTTCACCTTTTTTCTCATTTCATCCAGGGCAACAGCGGCTCTCCACAGACTTTCCCGCGGCCCCTGGGCTCCAGGACCCTAGGCATGGGTTTCTGCCTAGCTCCCTTGACACTTTGCCATTTTTTCACCTTTTTTCTCATTTCATCCAGGGCAACAGCGGCTCTCCACAGACTTTCCCGCGGCCCCTGGGCTCCAGGACCCTAGGCATGGGTTTCTGCCTAGCTCCCTTGACACTTTGCCATTTTTTCACCCTTTTTCTCATTTCATCCAGGGACACAGCGGCTCTCACAGACTTTAGAACCGCCCCTGGGCTCCAGGACGCAAGGCATGGCTTACTCTCGCCCATTGACTTCAATGCATTTACTGCAACTCCTGCCTGTGTCCGCCAGAGGGCGTCTGGCTTAACAGCGGCTCTCCACGCTATTTCTATCCGCTTTGAGGCTCCAGGCAGCTCGGCCTGAGTTTCTGAATTTCTCCCTTGACACTTTGCCATTTTTTCACCTTTTTTCTCATTTCATCCAGGGACACAGCGGCTCTCCACAGACTTTGCAGCCGCCCCTGGGCTCCAGGCAGCTCGGCCTGGGTTTCTGAATTTCTCCCTTGACACTTTGCCATTTTTTCACCCATTTTCTCATTTCATCCAGGGACACAGCGGCACTCCACAGACTTTACAGCCGCCCCTGGGCTCCAGGCAGCTCGGCATGGGTTTCTGCCTAGCTCCCTTGACACTTTGCCATTTTTCCACCCTTTTTCTCATTTCATCCAGGGACACAGCGGCTCTCACAGACTTTAGAACCGCCCCTGGGCTCCAGGCAGCTCGGCCTGAGTTTCTGAATTTCTCCCTTGACACTTTGCCATTTTTTCACCCTTTTTCTCATTTCATCCAGGGACACAGCGGCTCTCCACAGACTTTGCAGCCGCCCCTGGGCTCCAGGCAGCTCGGCCTGAGTTTCTGAATTTCTCCCTTGACACTTTGCCATTTTTTCACCTTTTTTCTCATTTCATCCAGGGACACAGCGGCTCTCCACAGACTTTGCAGCCGCCCCTGGGCTCCAGCCAGCTCGGCCTGAGTTTCTGAATTTCTCCCTTGACACTTTGCCATTTTTTCACCTTTTTTCTCATTTCATCCAGGGACACAGCGGCTCTCCACAGACTTTGCAGCCGCCCCTGGGCTCCAGCCAGCTCGGCCTGAGTTTCTGAATTTCTCCCTTGACACTTTGCCATTTTTTCACCTTTTTTCTCATTTCATCCAGGGACACAGCGGCTCTCACAGGCTTTAGAACCGCCCCTGGGCTCCAGGACCCTAGGCATGGGTTTCTGAATTTCTCCCTTGACACTTTGCCATTTTTTCACCCTTTTTCTCATTTCATCCAGGGACACAGCGGCTCTCCACAGACTTTCCCGCGGCCCCTGGGCTCCAGGACCCTAGGCATGGGTTTCTGAATTTCTCCCTTGACACTTTGCCATTTTTTCACCCTTTTTCTCATTTCATCCAGGGACACAGCGGCACTCCACAGACTTTACAGCCGCCCCTGGGCTCCAGGACCCTAGGCATGGGTTTCTGCCTAGCTCCCTTGACACTTTGCCATTTTTTCACCCTTTTTCTCATTTCATCCAGGGACACAGCGGCTCTCCACAGACTTTACAGCCGCCCCTGGGCTCCAGGACCCTAGGCATGGGTTTCTGAATTTCTCCCTTGACACTTTGCCATTTTTTCACCTTTTTTCTCATTTCATCCAGGGACACAGCGGCTCTCCACAGACTTTCCCGCGGCCCCTTGGCTCCAGGACCCTAGGCATGGGTTTCTGAATTTCTCCCTTGACACTTTGCCATTTTTTCACCTTTTTTCTCATTTCATCCAGGGCAACAGCGGCTCTCCACAGACTTTCCCGCGGCCCCTGGGCTCCAGGACCCTAGGCATGGGTTTCTGCCTAGCTCCCTTGACACTTTGCCATTTTTTCACCCTTTTTCTCATTTCATCCAGGGACACAGCGGCTCTCACAGACTTTAGAACCGCCCCTGGGCTCCAGGACGCAAGGCATGGCTTACTCTCGCCCATTGACTTCAATGCATTTACTGCAACTCCTGCCTGTGTC
>NW_026559879.1:0-2500 GCF_027744805.1 Dunckerocampus dactyliophorus | reverse complement strand
CCTCGCTCCGAGTGTGCACCCGCAGACGAAGCACGGCCAGAGGCCGCCGGATGCCGCCCATGGCGAGCGCACACACTTTGCGGACACCTCGGATTGGCCACCCGGAGGTGGAGAGCGACCCGCAGACGAAGCACGGCCAGGGGCCGCCGGATGCCGCCCATGGCGGGCGCTCTCGCTCCTCGGACAGCTCCATCGGCGCAGCATGGCGCTCGCGGTCGTCATTACCCGCTGGCGAGGCGCGGCCAGGGCCGCCAGGCGTCGCCTATCGCGTGCGCAAACTCCCAGCAAGCACCAACGTGCTCCTTTGGATGTTGTCATCCGGAGGTGATAGCGCGGCCCGGGCCGCCTGACGCGGCCCATCGCGGGCGCTCCTCGTCGGACACCTGCGTCACACAGCCTGGGTGCCAGCTGTGGAGTGACACTTAGAGAAAAAGAAGCACAAGTCACTCATATCAAAGTTCCCGTTCCCTTTTGTTTGTGTCACGCTTGGAAATGCTTGAGAGGTGACACTTTGTCAAAATTGCAGCTGGTGTCTCATCATCATCATCACCGCTGCTCATCAGCCTTCCTTGGATGCCTGCCATGCACGCGGCCCAACGGGGCACTCAGATGGGGTGGGCAGCCCGGACCGCCTTGCGCGGCCCAACACGGGCGCCCAGGGGGACGCGGAAACCCGTTTTAGAAAATAACCTCCAGGGGTTTTCCAAGAGCGGCACAGCCCCAGCTCACGTCCGTGTTTCAGTGCGTCAAAAGCGGATTCAAAAGTGTGCTTTTCTCGGTACTTCCCCTGGAGGTCAGTGTTTCTAAAAACTGGGTTTCCGAAATCGTGCTGGAGGTGTTTTGGTCAACCAGGAAAAATGGCATTTACGGGAGAGGGTAAAGTATACCCCCCCCCCCCCCTCTCGGCTGATTTACCCTCTCCCGTAAACGCGTTTTTTCCTGGTCGACCAAAACACTCATTGACTCCCATTCATTTGACACTTTGTCATTTTTTCAGCACTTTTTTCGCGCATTGGGTACTCCGCCCATTGACTCCCATTCATTTGACACTTTGTCGTTTTTCCAGACCTTTTTTCACGCATTGGGTACTCCGCCCATTCACTCCCATTCATTTGACACTTTGTCGTTTTTTCAGCACTTTTTTCGCGCATTGGGTACTCCGCCCCATTCACTCCCATTCATTTCACACTTAGAAAAATCATCCGAGCGGCTCTCCACGCATTTTATAGCCGCTTTGGGGCTCCAGCCGCCTCGGCCTTCATTTCTGACTAGGCTCGTGTGGACTTTGTCGTTTTTTCAGCACTTTTTTCGCGCATTGGGTACTCCGCCCCATTCACTCCCATTCATTTCACACTTTGAAAAATCATCCGAGCGGCTCTCCACGCGTTTTATAGCCGCTTTGGGGCTCCAGCCGCCTCGGACTGCATTTCTGACTAGGCTCGTGTGGACTTTGTCGTTTTTTCAGCACTTTTTTCGCGCATTGGGTACTCCGCCCCATTCACTCCCATTCATTTCACACTTTGAAAAATCATCCGAGCGGCTCTCCACGCGTTTTATAGCCGCTTTGGGGCTCCAGCCGCCTCGGACTGCATTTCTGACTAGGCTCGTGTGGACTTTGTCGTTTTTTCAGCACTTTTTTTACACATTGGGTACTCTGCCCCATTCACTCCCATTCATTTGACACTTTGAAAAATCATCCGAGCGGCTCTCCACGCGTTTTATAGCCGCTTTCAGACTCCTGCCGCCTCGCCTGCACTTCCGCCTCGGTCCGTTAGGATTTAGGCCTTTTTTCAGCACTTTTTCTCCGTTCCTCCGGGGCGACAGCGGCTCTCCACGCATTTTATAGCCGTTTTCAGACTCCTGCCGCCTCGCCTGCACTTCCGCCTCGGTCCGTTAGGATTTAGGCCTTTTTTCAGCACTTTTTCTCCGTTCCTCCGGGGCGACAGCGGCTCTCCACGCATTTTATAGCCGTTTTCAGACTCCTGCCGCCTCGCCTGCACTTCCGCCTCGGTCCGTTAGGATTTAGGCCTTTTTTCAGCACTTTTTCTCCGTTCCTCCGGGGCGACAGCGGCTCTCCACGCATTTTATAGCCGTTTTCAGACTCCTGCCGCCTCGCCTGCACTTCCGCCTCGGTCCGTTAGGATTTAGGCCTTTTTTCAGCACTTTTTCTCCGTTCCTCCGGGGCGACAGCGGCTCTCCACGCATTTTATAGCCGTTTTCAGACTCCTGCCGCCTCGCCTGCACTTCCGCCTCGGTCCGTTAGGATTTAGGCCTTTTTTCAGCACTTTTTCTCCGTTTCTCCGGGGCGACAGCGGCTCTCCACGCATTTTATAGCCGGTTTTCAGACTCCTGCCGCCTCGCCTGCACTTCCGCCTAGGTCCGTTAGGATTTAGGCCTTTTTTCAGCACTTTTTCTCCGTTTCTCCGGGCGACAGCGGCTCTCCACGCTTTTTATAGCGGTTTTCAGACTCCTGCCGCCTCGCCTGCACTTCCGCCTAGGT
>NW_026559878.1:2500-98362 GCF_027744805.1 Dunckerocampus dactyliophorus | reverse complement strand
TTACACTTTATTCTCTTAATATTTACACTTTATTCTTTAATATTTACACTTTATTATCTAATATTTACACTTTATTCTCTTAATATTTACACTTTATTCTCTTAATATTTACACTTTATTCTTTAATATTTACACTTTATTATCTAATATTTACACTTTATTCTGTAATATTTACACTTTATTCTCTAATATTTACACTTTATTCTCTAATATTTACACTTTATTCTTTAATATTTACACTTTATTCTGTAATATTTACACTTTATTCTCTTAATATTTACACTTTATTCTCTTAATATTTACACTTTATTATCTAATATTTACACTTTATTCTGTAATATTTACACTTTATTCTCTAATATTTACACTTTATTCTCTTAATATTTACACTTTATTCTCTTAATATTTACACTTTAATCTCTAATATTTACACTTTATTATTTAATATTTACACTTTATTCTCTTAATATTTACACTTTATTCTTTAATATTTACACTTTATTCTGTAATATTTACACTTTATTCTCTTAATATTTACACTTTATTCTCTTAATATTTACACTTTATTCTAATATTTACACTTTATTCTGTAATATTTACACTTTATTCTCTAATATTTACACTTTATTCTCTTAATATTTACACTTTATTCTCTTAATATTTACACTTTATTCTCTAATATTTACACTTTATTATTTAATATTTACACTTTATTCTCTTAATATTTACACTTTATTCTTTAATATTTACACTTTATTCTCTAATATTTACACTTTATTCTCTTAATATTTACACTTTATTCTTTAATATTTACACTTTATTCTCTTAATATTTACACTTTATTCTCTTAATATTTACACTTTATTCTTTAATATTTACACTTTATTATCTAATATTTACACTTTATTCTCTTAATATTTACACTTTATTCTGTAATATTTACACTTTATTCTCTTAATATTTACCTTTATTCTGTAATATTTACACTTTATTCTCTTAATATTTACACTTTATTCTTTAATATTTACACTTTATTCTCTTAATATTTACACTTTATTTTGTAATATTTACACTTTATTCTTTAATATTTATACTTTATTCTCTTAATATTTACACTTTATTCTCTAATATTTACACTTTATTATTTAATATTTACACTTTATTCTCTTAATATTTACACTTTATTCTTTAATATTTACACTTTATTCTCTTAATATTTACACTTTATTCTGTAATATTTACACTTTATTCTTTAATATTTACACTTTATTCTGTAATATTTACACTTTATTCTTTAATATTTACACTTTATTCTCTTAATATTTACACTTTATTCTGTAATATTTACACTTTATTCTCTTAATATTTACACTTTATTCTTTAATATTTACACTTTATTATCTAATATTTACACTTTATTCTCTTAATATTTACACTTTATTCTCTAATATTTACACTTTATTCTGTAATATTTACACTTTATTCTCTTAATATTTACACTTTATTCTGTAATATTTACACTTTATTCTTTAATATTTACACTTTATTATCTAATATTTACACTTTATTCTCTAATATTTACACTTTATTCTCTAATATTTACACTTTATTCTCTTAATATTTACACTTTATTCTCTAATATTTACACTTTATTATTTAATATTTACACTTTATTCTTTAATATTTACACTTTATTCTCTTAATATTTACACTTTATTCTCTTAATATTTACACTTTATTATCTAATATTTACACTTTATTCTGTAATATTTACACTTTATTCTTTAATATTTACACTTTATTATCTAATATTTACACTTTATTCTCTTAATATTTACACTTTATTCTTTAATATTTACACTTTATTATCTAATATTTACACTTTATTCTGTAATATTTACACTTTATTCTCTAATATTTACACTTTATTCTCTTAATATTTACACTTTATTCTTTAATATTTACACTTTATTCTGTAATATTTACACTTTATTCTCTTAATATTTACACTTTATTCTCTTAATATTTACACTTTATTCTGTAATATTTACACTTTATTCTTTAATATTTACACTTTATTCTCTTAATATTTACACTTTATTCTCTTAATATTTACACTTTATTATCTAATATTTACACTTTATTCTGTAATATTTACACTTTATTCTCTAATATTTACACTTTATTCTCTTAATATTTACACTTTATTCTCTTAATATTTACACTTTATTCTCTAATATTTACACTTTATTCTCTTAATATTTACACTTTATTCTTTAATATTTACACTTTATTCTCTTAATATTTACACTTTATTCTGTAATATTTACACTTTATTCTCTTAATATTTACACTTTATTCTCTAATATTTACACTTTATTCTCTAATATTTACACTTTATTCTTTAATATTTACACTTTATTCTCTTAATATTTACACTTTATTCTCTTAATATTTACACTTTATTATCTAATATTTACACTTTATTCTGTAATATTTACACTTTATTCTCTAATATTTACACTTTATTCTCTAATATTTACACTTTATCTCTTAATATTTACACTTTATTCTCTAATATTTACACTTTATTATTTAATATTTACACTTTATTCTCTTAATATTTACACTTTATTCTCTTAATATTTACACTTTATTCTCTTAATATTTACACTTTATTCTGTAATATTTACACTTTATTCTCTTAATATTTACACTTTATTCTCTTAATATTTACACTTTATTCTCTAATATTTACACTTTATTCTCTTAATATTTACACTTTATTCTTTAATATTTACACTTTATTCTCTTAATATTTACACTTTATTCTGTAATATTTACACTTTATTCTCTAATATTTACACTTTATTCTCTAATATTTACACTTTATTATCTAATATTTACACTTTATTCTGTAATATTTACACTTTATTCTCTTAATATTTACACTTTATTCTTTAATATTTACACTTTATTCTCTTAATATTTACACTTTATTCTGTAATATTTACACTTTATTCTCTTAATATTTACACTTTATTCTTTAATATTTACACTTTATTATCTAATATTTACACTTTATTCTCTTAATATTTACACTTTATTATCTAATATTTACACTTTATTCTGTAATATTTACACTTTATTCTCTTAATATTTACACTTTATTCTGTAATATTTACACTTTATTCTTTAATATTTACACTTTATTCTCTAATATTTACACTTTATTCTCTAATATTTACACTTTATTCTCTAATATTTACACTTTATTCTCTAATATTTACACTTTATTATTTAATATTTACACTTTATTCTCTTAATATTTACACTTTATTCTTTAATATTTACACTTTATTCTCTTAATATTTACACTTTATTCTCTTAATATTTACACTTTATTCTTTAATATTTACACTTTATTATCTAATATTTACACTTTATTCTCTTAATATTTACACTTTATTCTCTTAATATTTACACTTTATTATCTAATATTTACACTTTATTCTCTAATATTTACACTTTATTCTTTAATATTTACACTTTATTATCTAATATTTACACTTTATTCTCTTAATATTTACACTTTATTCTTAATATTTACACTTTATTATCTAATATTTACACTTTATTCTGTAATATTTACACTTTATTCTCTAATATTTACACTTTATTCTCTTAATATTTACACTTTATTCTTTAATATTTACACTTTATTCTGTAATATTTACACTTTATTCTCTTAATATTTACACTTTATTCTTTAATATTTACACTTTATTATCTAATATTTACACTTTATTCTCTTAATATTTACACTTTATTCTTAATATTTACACTTTATTATCTAATATTTACACTTTATTCTGTAATATTTACACTTTATTCTCTAATATTTACACTTTATTCTCTTAATATTTACACTTTATTCTTTAATATTTACACTTTATTCTGTAATATTTACACTTTATTCTCTTAATATTTACACTTTATTCTCTTAATATTTACACTTTATTCTTTAATATTTACACTTTATTCTCTTAATATTTACACTTTATTCTGTAATATTTACACTTTATTCTCTTAATATTTACACTTTATTATCTAATATTTACACTTTATTCTGTAATATTTACACTTTATTCTCTTAATATTTACACTTTATTCTTTAATATTTACACTTTATTCTCTTAATATTTACACTTTATTCTGTAATATTTACACTTTATTCTCTTAATATTTACACTTTATTCTTTAATATTTACACTTTATTCTCTAATATTTACACTTTATTCTCTAATATTTACACTTTATTCTCTTAATATTTACACTTTATTCTTTTAATATTTACACTTTATTCTCTTAATATTTACACTTTATTCTCTTAATATTTACACTTTATTCTTTAATATTTACACTTTATTATCTAATATTTACACTTTATTCTCTTAATATTTACACTTTATTCTCTTAATATTTACACTTTATTCTTTAATATTTACACTTTATTATCTAATATTTACACTTTATTCTGTAATATTTACACTTTATTCTCTAATATTTACACTTTATTCTCTTAATATTTACACTTTATTCTTTAATATTTACACTTTATTCTGTAATATTTACACTTTATTCTCTTAATATTTACACTTTATTCTCTTAATATTACACTTTATTATCTAATATTTACACTTTATTCTGTAATATTTACACTTTATTCTCTAATATTTACACTTATTCTCTTAATATTTACACTTTATTCTCTTAATATTTACACTTTAATCTCTAATATTTACACTTTATTATTTAATATTTACACTTTATTCTCTTAATATTTACACTTTATTCTTTAATATTTACACTTTATTCTGTAATATTTACACTTTATTCTCTTAATATTTACACTTTATTCTCTTAATATTTACACTTTATTATCTAATATTTACACTTTATTCTGTAATATTTACACTTTATTCTCTAATATTTACACTTTATTCTCTTAATATTTACACTTTATTCTCTTAATATTTACACTTTAATCTCTAATATTTACACTTTATTATTTAATATTTACACTTTATTCTCTTAATATTTACACTTTATTCTTTAATATTTACACTTTATTCTCTAATATTTACACTTTATTCTCTTAATATTTACACTTTATTCTTTTAATATTTACACTTTATTCTCTTAATATTTACACTTTATTCTCTTAATATTTACACTTTATTCTTTAATATTTACACTTTATTATCTAATATTTACACTTTATTCTCTTAATATTTACACTTTATTCTGTAATATTTACACTTTATTCTCTTAATATTTACCTTTATTCTGTAATATTTACACTTTATTCTCTTAATATTTACACTTTATTCTTTAATATTTACACTTTATTCTCTTAATATTTACACTTTATTTTGTAATATTTACACTTTATTCTTTAATATTTATACTTTATTCTCTTAATATTTACACTTTATTCTCTAATATTTACACTTTATTATTTAATATTTACACTTTATTCTCTTAATATTTACACTTTATTCTTTTAATATTTACACTTTATTCTCTTAATATTTACACTTTATTCTGTAATATTTACACTTTATTCTTTTAATATTTACACTTTATTCTGTAATATTTACACTTTATTCTTTAATATTTACACTTTATTCTCTTAATATTTACACTTTATTCTGTAATATTTACACTTTATTCTCTTAATATTTACACTTTATTCTTTAATATTTACACTTTATTATCTAATATTTACACTTTATTCTCTTAATATTTACACTTTATTATCTAATATTTACACTTTATTCTGTAATATTTACACTTTATTCTCTTAATATTTACACTTTATTCTGTAATATTTACACTTTATTCTTTAATATTTACACTTTATTATCTAATATTTACACTTTATTCTCTTAATATTTACACTTTATTCTTTAACATTTACACTTTATTCTGTAATATTTATACTTTATTCTCTTAATATTTACACTTTATTCTCTTAATATTTACACTTTATTCTGTAATATTTACACTTTATTCTTTAATATTTACACTTTATTCTCTTAATATTTACACTTTATTCTCTTAATATTTACACTTTATTCTTTAATATTTACACTTTATTCTTTAATATTTACACTTTATTCTTTAATATTTACACTTTATTCTTTAATATTTACACTTTATTCTCTTAATATTTACACTTTATTCTCTTAATATTTACACTTTATTCTTTTAATATTTACACTTTATTCTCTTAATATTTACACTTTATTCTCTTAATATTTACACTTTATTCTCTAATATTTACACTTTATTCTCTAATATTTACACTTTATTCTCTTAATATTTACACTTTATTCTTTTAATATTTACACTTTATTCTCTTAATATTTACACTTTATTCTCTTAATATTTACACTTTATTCTTTAATATTTACACTTTATTATCTAATATTTACACTTTATTCTCTTAATATTTACACTTTATTCTCTTAATATTTACACTTTATTATCTAATATTTACACTTAATTCTCTTAATATTTACACTTTATTCTTTAATATTTACACTTTATTATCTAATATTTACACTTTATTCTCTTAATATTTACACTTTATTCTGTAATATTTACACTTTATTCTTTAATATTTACACTTTATTATCTAATATTTACACTTTATTCTCTTAATATTTACACTTTATTCTTTAATATTTACACTTTATTCTGTAATATTTATACTTTATTCTCTTAATATTTACACTTTATTCTCTTAATATTTACACTTTATTCTGTAATATTTACACTTTATTCTTTAATATTTACACTTTATTCTCTTAATATTTACACTTTATTCTCTTAATATTTACACTTTATTTCTAATATTTACACTTTATTCTCTTAATATTTACACTTTATTCTGTAATATTTACACTTTATTCTTTAATATTTACACTTTATTCTCTTAATATTTACACTTTATTCTTTAATATTTACACTTTATTCTCTTAATATTTACACTTTATTCTCTTAATATTTACACTTTATTCTTTAATATTTACACTTTATTCTTTAATATTTACACTTTATTCTTTTAATATTTACACTTTATTCTTTAATATTTACACTTTATTCTCTTAATATTTACACTTTATTCTTTAATATTTACACTTTATTCTCTTAATATTTACACTTTATTCTCTTAATATTTACACTTTATTATTTAATATTTACACTTTATTCTCTTAATATTTACACTTTATTCTTTTAATATTTACACTTTATTCTCTTAATATTTACACTTTATTCTGTAATATTTACACTTTATTCTCTTAATATTTACACTTTATTCTCTTAATATTTACACTTTATTCTGTAATATTTACACTTTATTCTCTAATATTTACACTTTATTCTCTTAATATTTACACTTTATTCTTTAATATTTACACTTTATTCTCTTAATATTTACACTTTATTCTCTTAATATTTACACTTTATTCTTTAATATTTACACTTTATTATCTAATATTTACACTTTATTCTCTTAATATTTACACTTTATTCTTTAATATTTACACTTTATTATCTAATATTTACACTTTATTCTGTAATATTTACACTTTATTCTCTAATATTTACACTTTATTCTCTTAATATTTACACTTTATTCTGTAATATTTACACTTTATTCTCTTAATATTTACACTTTATTCTCTTAATATTTACACTTTATTCTCTAATATTTACACTTTATTATTTAATATTTACACTTTATTCTCTTAATATTTACACTTTATTCTTTTAATATTTACACTTTATTCTCTTAATATTTACACTTTATTCTGTAATATTTACACTTTATTCTCTTAATATTTACACTTTATTCTCTAATATTTACACTTTATTATCTAATATTTACACTTTATTCTGTAATATTTACACTTTATTCTCTTAATATTTACACTTTATTCTTTAATATTTACACTTTATTCTCTTAATATTTACACTTTATTCTGTAATATTTACACTTTATTCTCTTAATATTTACACTTTATTCTTTAATATTTACACTTTATTATCTAATATTTACACTTTATTCTCTTAATATTTACACTTTATTATCTAATATTTACACTTTATTCTGTAATATTTACACTTTATTCTCTTAATATTTACACTTTATTCTGTAATATTTACACTTTATTCTTTAATATTTACACTTTATTATCTAATATTTACACTTTATTCTCTAATATTTACACTTTATTCTCTAATATTTACACTTTATTCTCTTAATATTTACACTTTATTCTCTAATATTTACACTTTATTATTTAATATTTACACTTTATTCTTTAATATTTACACTTTATTCTCTTAATATTTACACTTTATTCTCTTAATATTTACACTTTATTATCTAATATTTACACTTTATTCTGTAATATTTACACTTTATTCTTTAATATTTACACTTTATTATCTAATATTTACACTTTATTCTCTTAATATTTACACTTTATTCTTTAATATTTACACTTTATTATCTAATATTTACACTTTATTCTGTAATATTTACACTTTATTCTCTAATATTTACACTTTATTCTCTTAATATTTACACTTTATTCTTTAATATTTACACTTTATTCTGTAATATTTACACTTTATTCTCTTAATATTTACACTTTATTCTCTTAATATTTACACTTTATTCTGTAATATTTACACTTTATTCTTTAATATTTACACTTTATTCTCTTAATATTTACACTTTATTCTCTTAATATTTACACTTTATTATCTAATATTTACACTTTATTCTGTAATATTTACACTTTATTCTCTAATATTTACACTTTATTCTCTTAATATTTACACTTTATTCTCTTAATATTTACACTTTATTCTCTAATATTTACACTTTATTCTCTTAATATTTACACTTTATTCTTTTCATATTTACACTTTATTCTCTTAATATTTACACTTTATTCTGTAATATTTACACTTTATTCTCTTAATATTTACACTTTATTCTCTAATATTTACACTTTATTCTCTAATATTTACACTTTATTCTTTAATATTTACACTTTATTCTCTTAATATTTACACTTTATTCTCTTAATATTTACACTTTATTATCTAATATTTACACTTTATTCTGTAATATTTACACTTTATTCTCTAATATTTACACTTTATTCTCTTAATATTTACACTTTATTCTCTTAATATTTACACTTTATTCTCTAATATTTACACTTTATTATTTAATATTTACACTTTATTCTCTTAATATTTACACTTTATTCTTTTAATATTTACACTTTATTCTCTTAATATTTACACTTTATTCTGTAATATTTACACTTTATTCTCTTAATATTTACACTTTATTCTCTAATATTTACACTTTATTCTCTAATATTTACACTTTATTCTCTTAATATTTACACTTTATTCTTTAATATTTACACTTTATTCTCTTAATATTTACACTTTATTCTGTAATATTTACACTTTATTCTCTTAATATTTACACTTTATTCTCTAATATTTACACTTTATTATCTAATATTTACACTTTATTCTGTAATATTTACACTTTATTCTCTTAATATTTACACTTTATTCTTTAATATTTACACTTTATTCTCTTAATATTTACACTTTATTCTGTAATATTTACACTTTATTCTCTTAATATTTACACTTTATTCTTTAATATTTACACTTTATTATCTAATATTTACACTTTATTCTCTTAATATTTACACTTTATTATCTAATATTTACACTTTATTCTGTAATATTTACACTTTATTCTCTTAATATTTACACTTTATTCTGTAATATTTACACTTTATTCTTTAATATTTACACTTTATTATCTAATATTTACACTTTATTCTCTAATATTTACACTTTATTCTCTTAATATTTACACTTTATTCTCTAATATTTACACTTTATTATTTAATATTTACACTTTATTCTCTTAATATTTACACTTTATTCTTTTAATATTTACACTTTATTCTCTTAATATTTACACTTTATTCTCTTAATATTTACACTTTATTCTTTAATATTTACACTTTATTATCTAATATTTACACTTTATTCTCTTAATATTTACACTTTATTCTCTTAATATTTACACTTTATTATCTAATATTTACACTTTATTCTCTTAATATTTACACTTTATTCTTTAATATTTACACTTTATTATCTAATATTTACACTTTATTCTCTTAATATTTACACTTTATTCTTTAATATTTACACTTTATTATCTAATATTTACACTTTATTCTGTAATATTTACACTTTATTCTCTAATATTTACACTTTATTCTCTTAATATTTACACTTTATTCTTTAATATTTACACTTTATTCTGTAATATTTACACTTTATTCTCTTAATATTTACACTTTATTCTTTAATATTTACACTTTATTATCTAATATTTACACTTTATTCTCTTAATATTTACACTTTATTCTTTAATATTTACACTTTATTATCTAATATTTACACTTTATTCTGTAATATTTACACTTTATTCTCTAATATTTACACTTTATTCTCTTAATATTTACACTTTATTCTTTAATATTTACACTTTATTCTGTAATATTTACACTTTATTCTCTTAATATTTACACTTTATTCTCTTAATATTTACACTTTATTCTCTAATATTTACACTTTATTATTTAATATTTACACTTTATTCTCTTAATATTTACACTTTATTCTTTAATATTTACACTTTATTCTCTTAATATTTACACTTTATTCTGTAATATTTACACTTTATTCTCTTAATATTTACACTTTATTATCTAATATTTACACTTTATTCTGTAATATTTACACTTTATTCTCTTAATATTTACACTTTATTCTTTAATATTTACACTTTATTCTCTTAATATTTACACTTTATTCTGTAATATTTACACTTTATTCTCTTAATATTTACACTTTATTCTTTAATATTTACACTTTATTATCTAATATTTACACTTTATTCTCTTAATATTTACACTTTATTATCTAATATTTACACTTTATTCTGTAATATTTACACTTTATTCTCTTAATATTTACACTTTATTCTGTAATATTTACACTTTATTCTTTAATATTTACACTTTATTATCTAATATTTACACTTTATTCTCTAATATTTACACTTTATTCTCTTAATATTTACACTTTATTCTCTAATATTTACACTTTATTATTTAATATTTACACTTTATTCTCTTAATATTTACACTTTATTCTTTAATATTTACACTTTATTCTCTTAATATTTACACTTTATTCTCTTAATATTTACACTTTATTCTTTAATATTTACACTTTATTATCTAATATTTACACTTTATTCTTTAATATTTACACTTTATTCTCTTAATATTTACACTTTATTATCTAATATTTACACTTTATTCTCTTAATATTTACACTTTATTCTCTTAATATTTACACTTTATTCTCTAATATTTACACTTTATTATTTAATATTTACACTTTATTCTCTTAATATTTACACTTTATTCTTTAATATTTACACTTTATTCTCTTAATATTTACACTTTATTCTGTAATATTTACACTTTATTCTCTTAATATTTACACTTTATTCTCTAATATTTACACTTTATTCTCTAATATTTACACTTTATTCTTTAATATTTACACTTTATTCTTTAATATTTACACTTTATTCTCTTAATATTTACACTTTATTCTCTTAATATTTACACTTTATTCTTTAATATTTACACTTTATTCTCTAATATTTACACTTTATTCTCTTAATATTTACACTTTATTCTCTTAATATTTACACTTTATTCTGTAATATTTACACTTTATTCTCTTAATATTTACACTTTATTCTTAATATTTACACTTTATTCTCTTAATATTTACACTTTATTCTTTAATATTTACACTTTATTCTCTTAATATTTACACTTTATTTTGTAATATTTACACTTTATTCTCTTAATATTTACACTTTATTCTTTAATATTTACACTTTATTATCTAATATTTACACTTTATTCTCTTAATATTTACACTTTATTATCTAATATTTACACTTTATTCTGTAATATTTACACTTTATTCTCTTAATATTTACACTTTATTCTGTAATATTTACACTTTATTCTTTAATATTTACACTTTATTATCTAATATTTACACTTTATTCTCTTAATATTTACACTTTATTCTTTAATATTTACACTTTATTCTGTAATATTTATACTTTATTCTCTTAATATTTACACTTTATTCTCTTAATATTTACACTTTATTCTGTAATATTTACACTTTATTCTTTAATATTTACACTTTATTCTCTTAATATTTACACTTTATTCTCTTAATATTTACACTTTATTCTTTAATATTTATACTTTATTCTCTTAATATTTACACTTTATTCTCTAATATTTACACTTTATTATTTAATATTTACACTTTATTCTCTTAATATTTACACTTTATTCTTTTAATATTTACACTTTATTCTCTTAATATTTACACTTTATTCTGTAATATTTACACTTTATTCTTTAATATTTACACTTTATTCTGTAATATTTACACTTTATTCTTTAATATTTACACTTTATTCTCTAATATTTACACTTTATTCTCTTAATATTTACACTTTATTATCTAATATTTACACTTTATTCTGTAATATTTACACTTTATTCTCTTAATATTTACACTTTATTCTGTAATATTTACACTTTATTCTTTAATATTTACACTTTATTATCTAATATTTACACTTTATTCTCTTAATATTTACACTTTATTCTTTAACATTTACACTTTATTCTGTAATATTTATACTTTATTCTCTTAATATTTACACTTTATTCTCTTAATATTTACACTTTATTCTGTAATATTTACACTTTATTCTTTAATATTTACACTTTATTCTCTTCATATTTACACTTTATTTTCTAATATTTACACTTTATTCTCTTAATATTTACACTTTATTCTGTAATATTTACACTTTATTCTTTAATATTTACACTTTATTCTCTTAATATTTACACTTTATTCTTTAATATTTACACTTTATTCTCTTAATATTTACACTTTATTCTCTTAATATTTACACTTTATTCTCTAATATTTACACTTTATTCTCTAATATTTACACTTTATTCTCTTAATATTTACACTTTATTCTTTAATATTTACACTTTATTCTCTTAATATTTACACTTTATTCTCTTAATATTTACACTTTATTCTTTAATATTTACACTTTATTATCTAATATTTACACTTTATTCTCTTAATATTTACACTTTATTCTCTTAATATTTACACTTTATTATCTAATATTTACACTTTATTCTCTTAATATTTACACTTTATTCTTTAATATTTACACTTTATTATCTAATATTTACACTTTATTCTCTTAATATTTACACTTTATTCTGTAATATTTACACTTTATTCTTTAATATTTACACTTTATTATCTAATATTTACACTTTATTCTCTTAATATTTACACTTTATTCTTTAATATTTACACTTTATTCTGTAATATTTATACTTTATTCTCTTAATATTTACACTTTATTCTCTTAATATTTACACTTTATTCTGTAATATTTACACTTTATTCTTTAATATTTACACTTTATTCTCTTAATATTTACACTTTATTCTCTTAATATTTACACTTTATTTTCTAATATTTACACTTTATTCTCTTAATATTTACACTTTATTCTGTAATATTTACACTTTATTCTTTAATATTTACACTTTATTCTTTAATATTTACACTTTATTCTTTTAATATTTACACTTTATTCTTTAATATTTACACTTTATTCTCTTAATATTTACACTTTATTCTTTTAATATTTACACTTTATTCTCTTAATATTTACACTTTATTCTCTTAATATTTACACTTTATTCTCTAATATTTACACTTTATTATTTAATATTTACACTTTATTCTCTTAATATTTACACTTTATTCTTTTAATATTTACACTTTATTCTCTTAATATTTACACTTTATTCTCTTAATATTTACACTTTATTCTCTTAATATTTACACTTTATTCTTTAATATTTACACTTTATTATCTAATATTTACACTTTATTCTCTTAATATTTACACTTTATTATCTAATATTTACACTTTATTCTGTAATATTTACACTTTATTCTCTTAATATTTACACTTTATTCTGTAATATTTACACTTTATTCTTTAATATTTACACTTTATTATCTAATATTTACACTTTATTCTCTAATATTTACACTTTATTCTCTAATATTTACACTTTATTCTCTTAATATTTACACTTTATTCTCTAATATTTACACTTTATTATTTAATATTTACACTTTATTCTCTTAATATTTACACTTTATTCTTTTAATATTTACACTTTATTCTCTTAATATTTACACTTTATTCTCTTAATATTTACACTTTATTCTTTAATATTTACACTTTATTATCTAATATTTACACTTTATTCTTTTAATATTTACACTTTATTCTCTTAATATTTACACTTTATTATCTAATATTTACACTTTATTCTCTTAATATTTACACTTTATTCTTTAATATTTACACTTTATTATCTAATATTTACACTTTATTCTCTTAATATTTACACTTTATTCTTTAATATTTACACTTTATTCTCTTAATATTTACACTTTATTCTGTAATATTTACACTTTATTCTTTAATATTTACACTTTATTATCTAATATTTACACTTTATTCTCTTAATATTTACACTTTATTCTTTAATATTTACACTTTATTCTGTAATATTTATACTTTATTCTCTTAATATTTACACTTTATTCTCTTAATATTTACACTTTATTCTGTAATATTTACACTTTATTCTTTAATATTTACACTTTATTCTCTTAATATTTACACTTTATTCTCTTAATATTTACACTTTATTTTCTAATATTTACACTTTATTCTCTTAATATTTACACTTTATTCTGTAATATTTACACTTTATTCTTTTAATATTTACACTTTATTCTTTAATATTTACACTTTATTCTCTTAATATTTACACTTTATTCTTTAATATTTACACTTTATTCTCTTAATATTTACACTTTATTCTCTTAATATTTACACTTTATTCTCTAATATTTACACTTTATTATTTAATATTTACACTTTATTCTCTTAATATTTACACTTTATTCTTTTAATATTTACACTTTATTCTCTTAATATTTACACTTTATTCTCTTAATATTTACACTTTATTCTCTTAATATTTACACTTTATTCTTTAATATTTACACTTTATTATCTAATATTTACACTTTATTCTCTTAATATTTACACTTTATTCTCTTAATATTTACACTTTATTATCTAATATTTACACTTTATTCTCTTAATATTTACACTTTATTCTTTAATATTTACACTTTATTATCTAATATTTACACTTTATTCTCTTAATATTTACACTTTATTCTTTAATATTTACACTTTATTATCTAATATTTACACTTTATTCTGTAATATTTACACTTTATTCTCTAATATTTACACTTTATTCTCTTAATATTTACACTTTATTCTTTAATATTTACACTTTATTCTCTTAATATTTACACTTTATTCTCTTAATATTTACACTTTATTCTCTAATATTTACACTTTATTATTTAATATTTACACTTTATTCTCTTAATATTTACACTTTATTCTTTTAATATTTACACTTTATTCTCTTAATATTTACACTTTATTCTGTAATATTTACACTTTATTCTCTTAATATTTACACTTTATTCTCTAATATTTACACTTTATTATCTAATATTTACACTTTATTCTGTAATATTTACACTTTATTCTCTTAATATTTACACTTTATTCTTTAATATTTACACTTTATTCTCTTAATATTTACACTTTATTCTGTAATATTTACACTTTATTCTCTTAATATTTACACTTTATTCTTTAATATTTACACTTTATTATCTAATATTTACACTTTATTCTCTTAATATTTACACTTTATTATCTAATATTTACACTTTATTCTGTAATATTTACACTTTATTCTCTTAATATTTACACTTTATTCTGTAATATTTACACTTTATTCTTTAATATTTACACTTTATTATCTAATATTTACACTTTATTCTCTAATATTTACACTTTATTCTCTAATATTTACACTTTATTCTCTTAATATTTACACTTTATTCTCTAATATTTACACTTTATTATTTAATATTTACACTTTATTCTCTTAATATTTACACTTTATTCTTTTAATATTTACACTTTATTCTCTTAATATTTACACTTTATTCTCTTAATATTTACACTTTATTCTTTAATATTTACACTTTATTATCTAATATTTACACTTTATTCTTTTAATATTTACACTTTATTCTCTTAATATTTACACTTTATTATCTAATATTTACACTTTATTCTCTTAATATTTACACTTTATTCTTTAATATTTACACTTTATTATCTAATATTTACACTTTATTCTCTTAATATTTACACTTTATTCTTTAATATTTACACTTTATTATCTAATATTTACACTTTATTCTGTAATATTTACACTTTATTCTCTAATATTTACACTTTATTCTCTTAATATTTACACTTTATTCTTTAATATTTACACTTTATTCTGTAATATTTACACTTTATTCTCTTAATATTTACACTTTATTCTCTTAATATTTACACTTTATTCTGTAATATTTACACTTTATTCTCTTAATATTTACACTTTATTCTCTTAATATTTACACTTTATTATCTAATATTTACACTTTATTCTGTAATATTTACACTTTATTCTCTAATATTTACACTTTATTCTCTTAATATTTACACTTTATTCTCTTAATATTTACACTTTATTCTCTAATATTTACACTTTATTATTTAATATTTACACTTTATTCTCTTAATATTTACACTTTATTCTTTTCATATTTACACTTTATTCTCTTAATATTTACACTTTATTCTGTAATATTTACACTTTATTCTCTTAATATTTACACTTTATTCTCTAATATTTACACTTTATTCTCTAATATTTACACTTTATTCTTTAATATTTACACTTTATTCTCTTAATATTTACACTTTATTCTCTTAATATTTACACTTTATTATCTAATATTTACACTTTATTCTGTAATATTTACACTTTATTCTCTAATATTTACACTTTATTCTCTTAATATTTACACTTTATTCTCTTAATATTTACACTTTATTCTCTAATATTTACACTTTATTATTTAATATTTACACTTTATTCTCTTAATATTTACACTTTATTCTTTTAATATTTACACTTTATTCTCTTAATATTTACACTTTATTCTGTAATATTTACACTTTATTCTCTTAATATTTACACTTTATTCTCTAATATTTACACTTTATTCTCTAATATTTACACTTTATTCTCTTAATATTTACACTTTATTCTCTTAATATTTACACTTTATTCTGTAATATTTACACTTTATTCTCTTAATATTTACCTTTATTCTGTAATATTTACACTTTATTCTCTTAATATTTACACTTTATTCTTTAATATTTACACTTTATTCTCTTAATATTTACACTTTATTTTGTAATATTTACACTTTATTCTCTTAATATTTACACTTTATTCTTTAATATTTACACTTTATTATCTAATATTTACACTTTATTCTCTTAATATTTACACTTTATTATCTAATATTTACACTTTATTCTGTAATATTTACACTTTATTCTCTTAATATTTACACTTTATTCTGTAATATTTACACTTTATTCTTTAATATTTACACTTTATTATCTAATATTTACACTTTATTCTCTTAATATTTACACTTTATTCTTTAATATTTACACTTTATTCTGTAATATTTATACTTTATTCTCTTAATATTTACACTTTATTCTCTTAATATTTACACTTTATTCTGTAATATTTACACTTTATTCTTTAATATTTACACTTTATTCTCTTAATATTTACACTTTATTCTCTTAATATTTACACTTTATTCTTTAATATTTATACTTTATTCTCTTAATATTTACACTTTATTCTCTAATATTTACACTTTATTCTCTAATATTTATTCTCTAATATTTACACTTTATTCTCTAATATTTACACTTTATTCTCTTAAAATTTACACTTTATTCTCTTAATATTTACACTTTATTCTCTTAATATTTACACTTTATTGTCTTAATATTTACACTTTATTCTCTAATATTTACACTTTATTCTCTTAATATTTACACTTTATTCTCTTAATATTTACACTTTATTCTCTAATATTTACACTTTATTCTCTTAATATTTACACTTTATTCTCTAATATTTACACTTTATTCTTTTAATATTTACACTTTATTCTCTTAATATTTACACTTTATTCTGTAATATTTACACTTTATTCTCTTAATATTTACACTTTATTCTGTAATATTTACACTTTATTTTCCTAATATTTACAATTTATTCTCTAATATTTACACTTCTTTAATATTTACACTTTATTCTGGAATATTTACACTTTATTCTTTAATATTTACACTTTATTCTCTTAATATTTACACTTTATTCTCTAATATTTACACTTTATTCTGGAATATTTACACTTTATTCTGGAATATTTACACTTTATTCTTTAATATTTACACTTTATTCTCTAATATTTACACTTTATTCTCTAATATTTACACTTTATTCTTTAATATTTACACTTTATTCTGGAATATTTACACTTTATTCTGTAATATTTACACTTTATTCTCTTAATATTTACACTTTATTCTCTAATATTTACACTTTATTCTCCTAATATTTACACTTTATTCTCTTAATATTTACACTTTATTCTTTTAATATTTACACTTTATTCTCTAATATTTACACTTTATTCTCTAATATTTACACTTTATTCTGTAATATTTACACTTTATTCTCTAATATTTACACTTTATTCTCTTAATATTTATACTTTATTCTCTTAATATTTACACTTTATTCTGTAATATTTACACTTTATTCTCTTAATATTTACACTTTATTCTGTAATATTTACACTTTATTTTCCTAATATTTACACTTTATTTTTTAATATTTACATTTTATTATCTAATATTTACACTTTATTCTTTAATATTTACACTTTATTCTCTAATATTTACACTTTATTCTTTAATATTTACACTTTATTCTCTAATATTTACACTTTATTCTGTAATATTTACACTTTATTCTCTTAATATTTACACTTTATTCTCTAATATTTACACTTTATTCTCTTAATATTTACACTTTATTCTTTTAATATTTACACTTTATTCTTTTAATATTTACACTTTATTCTCTAATATTTACACTTTATTCTGTAATATTTACACTTTATTCTCTTAATATTTACACTTTATTCTCCTAATATTTACACTTTATTCTCTTAATATTTACACTTTATTCTTTTAATATTTACACTTTATTCTTTTAATATTTACACTTTATTCTCTAATATTTACACTTTATTCTGTAATATTTACACTTTATTCTCTAATATTTACACTTTATTCTCTTAATATTTACACTTTATTCTCTTAATATTTACACTTTATTCTGTAATATTTACACTTTATTCTCTTAATATTTACACTTTATTCTGTAATATTTACACTTTATTTTCCTAATATTTACACTTTATTTTTTAATATTTACATTTTATTATCTAATATTTACAGTTTATTCTTTAATATTTACACTTTATTCTCTAATATTTACACTTTATTCTGTAATATTTACACTTTATTCTCTAATATTTACACTTTATTCTCTTAATATTTACACTTTATTCTCTTAATATTTACACTTTATTCTGTAATATTTACACTTTATTCTCTTAATATTTACACTTTATTCTGTAATATTTACACTTTATTTTCCTAATATTTACACTTTATTTTTTAATATTTACATTTTATTATCTAATATTTACACTTTATTCTTTAATATTTACACTTTATTCTCTAATATTTACACTTTATTCTCCTAATATTTACACTTTATTCTCTTAATATTTACACTTTATTCTCTAATATTTACACTTTATTCTCTTAATATTTACACTTTATTCTCTTAATATTTACACTTTATTCTGTAATATTTACACTTTATTCTCTTAATATTTACACTTTATTCTGTAATATTTACACTTTATTCTCTAATATTTACACTTTATTCTCTTAATATTTACACTTTATTCTCTTAATATTTACACTTTATTCTGTAATATTTACACTTTATTCTCCTAATATTTACACTTTATTCTCTAATATTTACACTTTATTCTCTCATATTTACACTTTATTATCCTAATATTTACACTTTATTCTTTAATATTTACACTTTATTTTCTAATATTTACACTTTATTTTTTAATATTTACATTTTATTATCTAATATTTACACTTTATTCTCCTAATATTTACACTTTATTCTCTAATATTTACACTTTATTCTCTCATATTTACACTTTATTATCCTAATATTTACACTTTATTCTTTAATATTTACACTTTATTTTCTAATATTTACACTTTATTCTTTAATATTTACACTTTATTCTCTAATATTTACACTTTATTGTCTTAATATTTACACTTTATTCTTTAATATTTACACTTTATTATCTAATATTTACACTTTATTCTTTAATATTTACACTTTATTCTCTAATATTTACACTTTATTCTCTTAATATTTACACTTTATTCTTTAATATTTACACTTTATTCTTTAATATTTACACTTTATTCTCTTAATATTTACACTTTATTCTTTAATATTTACACTTTATTCTTTAATATTTACACTTTATTCTTTTAATATTTACACTTTATTCTTTTAATATTTACACTTTATTCTTTAATATTTACACTTTATTCTCTAATATTTACACTTTATTCTCTTAATATTTACACTTTATTCTCTAATATTTACACTTTATTATTTAATATTTAAACTTTATTCTCTTAATATTTACACTTTATTCTCTAATATTTACACTTTATTGTTTAATATTTACACTTTATTCTCTCATATTTACACTTTATTCTCTAATATTTACACTTTATTCTCTTAATATTTACACTTTATTCTCTAATATTTACACTTTATTCTCTTAATATTTACACTTTATTCTCTTAATATTTACACTTTATTCTCTTAATATTTACACTTTATTCTGTAATATTTACACTTTATTCTCTTAATATTTACACTTTATTCTGTAATATTTACACTTTATTTTCCTAATATTTACACTTTATTTTTTAATATTTACATTTTATTATCTAATATTTACACTGTTTAATCCCTAGTTACCTAGGCGGTGCAAGACCCTTGCTCCCTCGTGCAAGAAGCAGGCGCACCTGCCTACCTGACTACTCCGTTCAAAGGGTTACGGTCTCCCCTGTAGAGGGAAAAGAAACCTCTAAGTCAGGGGCGAGAGGAACTCACCCAGGTATTAACAGCCTCGGTAGTGCAGAGGCGGCCCCGCTGCATCCGAGCCGCGCAAGACCAGAGTAACCCAAGGTTGGTCGTACGAGACGTCGGACCCTCTGCTTTTACGACTGCTTCCTCTCTTAATGGATAGTTGCTTTTGGTAAGGACCTGGGGTTATTTACTCATCTATCAGCAATCAGAGGGACCTGTCTTTACTAAGTTTACCGGAACAACCTCAAAGGAATCTGTCTGTAACACACTGCTTACTCTTTTACCTTCAAAGAAGATACTGGGTGACAACTCTTAGTGAAAGAGTGAAAAGCTTTATTAGGAAAGTTAGCAAGGGCATTGAAGCAGGTACTCTATTAACTATAAGGTTATACTGTACACAATGTCAGACTAGCCGCAATGAGCTCCACTCACATGTACCTAGATAGAAAGAAGCGCAAGGCCGCAGGCCAGTGCCTCAGTCCTACCCCGATGATGAAGCCGGTAGTGAAGACAAAAAGTCCAGTGAGGATGAGTTCGCTTCTTGGGGATAAGTCTAGGTGATGCGGGTCGGGCGTCGGGTGATCAGGCCTTCGACCTTCCCTGGTTGTCCTGACGGCTCTAGGTTGCTCCCGAGAGCGGCAAGGCTGGGGACCGCTGCGGTGACTGGCTCCGTGCTCACTCAGGCTCAGCTCTTCTCTCGGTAGCGCCGCAGACAGAATCTTCAGTTGGTGTCTCAGGTTCATCTGAAAGACGGAGTCTTCTCCTTCTGCTGGGCAGATGAGTTGAGTCAAATCTTCCTTCAGCAGTCCCAGAGCTGTGTTGCGAGCCTTGGAGCTTTGGAGATGCGATCCATGAGAGGATCGCCTGGAGCCAGCGTCGATTGTAGAGCGCGTCCTCTTTTTATGCTGTCTTCAGTCTCCGCCTGCTCATGGGAGTGTCCATTACCTCATTCTGAGACCTCCCAGAGGAGTGTCTTTCCCAGAATAGTTTGTACTTTCCCCGACCGCGCCGATTCAGCATGACTCATCCCCTTGGTTGAACTTGTGTCCTCGTTTGACCCGTCCTGGACTGCCATATTTGGTCATCATCCTGTCCTGAGATGAACTCAGTGGTTGACCGCAGATGACTCCTTAGGTGTCCTCAGCTGAACTCCTAAGGATGTCCTTATATGGGTTGCCTGGCTTTGCCATTGTACTGCAATGACTATGACCCCTAGTGGCCTTTCACCAGACTACCGAAACTTAATGTTCTACTTTGTGGCTTAATGATTATGGAGGAGCTCACATTGGCGTCAGTTATCTTATAATCATTAACATTTTAGTATCAAAACATGTTATTTTAACATCACAACATGTTCTTTTAACATTCAGTTCAGCACCAACATCGGAACATGACATTCAACTGGTAACACATTAACACTTATTTTCATACAACCTTAGACATCAACCTGTTGTTTCTCTTTGACATTCTCAAGGCCATAGGACTATATGCTTCTATTAAATCATGTTGCTGAATAATACTGATTATAACATCATAACATAAGTGCTTTAAGCATTGCGATAGTTATGCAAGTATCCCTATTGACGTGTATTGCAATGGTGTGTGTGTTTGTCCCTATAAATGCACATGTATACTAACATGAGGTACCAACTAACTTGTGTGTTATATGGTTATATTCCTAAAAGCGACAGAGTGTTTGAGCATGCTAGACTGTACTTTGTTCCTTGATTATTACAAGTACTTGGTGTAAAAGTTGGCCTTTTAGGATGTGTTGTACCTAGGTCACTCGACACCCCCTTCGTGAATCCGTTCGTTGGCCGTAACAATGTCGGATTTACTCTATACTGTGACCGAGTATTGTAACATCAAGTCCACACAGACCAGTCCAACATTTGTTTGACGGTTTAGGCCTTGTCCCCTGCAGGCCCATCAGGACTCACGGGGCTTGCAAGGTCACCCATGAGTTGGGAGCGACGATCTCAGCTGGGTGCCCCTCTGCCACTGGAAGCGGTCCTCCTGCCTGTTGGTCAGCAGCCAGTCTCTCCAGAGCCTCGAGCAGGGTCTGGACGGTCGAGACTGCACGGACGATGTCTTCCACGGCAGCTTCCGTGGCTGGAGAAGGCGGGTTCCATGTAAGGTCGGCAACTCGGTTGCCCACCCGTCCTTCCTCAGCTGCATCTTCCTCCACTGGTTCCGGGGTGTGAGGGCCTCTGCGGTCCTCTTGCTCGCCGGTCTCAAGCTCTTGGGAGGAGACGATGGTTCCGGTTTGGCGTCGCATCTTTGCTGGGGATGACCGCTCGTCTTGCTGGTCTGGTCTTGCTTCTCCAATGACGGTAACGATTGGAGGGTTTAAGCCTGGTCGGGAGAGGAGGTGCTTTGTCGGCATGGTGTGGCCCCATGGCCCCAGGCCGATGCACATCCCACAGCTTAGGTGAGTTGATGTGGTATGGGTGCCGTTTGCGAACCTCCACGTGGAGTGGATGACCTCCTCGAAGTGGCCGACTCTGCGATGCTTCTTGTTCCTCCAACTGTGTATGGTTTGGAGTCTTCCCCCATACACTCGGCGAACTTCCACCGCTTTGGCTTGTACGATGCTGAATGGCACACACCTCATCTCGGTCAGGGGTAGCTCGCAGCCGTCCTTGACGTACACCCCATACGGTGTCTGGTCAGTGGCGATGGACCACTCGTAGCAGCATCTTTGGTATGGGAAACAGCAGAACCCCCAGAAGGAGTCATCTCTCACCCAGGCGAAGTCCATGTCTTTGTTCCCACATGCCAGGCATTCGGGGATTGTCTATAGTTTGTAGAACAGAGTCTTCAACAGTCTTCCTTCGCATGCTCGTGGAAAGGAAAGAAAGAAAAGAGAGACGCTAGAGAGCCCTCTAACGTGTCGGCTGAGGCGAGGAAGTGACATGCCATATCGCCGTGGGCAACCTTGGCGATGACATGGTTGTGCTCCCTGCCCGTCTTTGAGCCGTAACCGGGAAGGAGGCAGCATAAGTCATGAACCAGGCAACTAAACACAGCTGACTAACTATATCTAGCCACACTAATGTGGCTATTATTCCCCATACTATTCCCCATCCTACTAGAGCCCCTATCCTTATCCACCATGCCCGTTTCCCTCCGAGCTTAAGGCTGGCTACTAGACTCACCATGTGGCTTAGGAGGAGAAGCAGTAACAGGCCTTCTAATACTACAGTGGCGTAGAGAAATGGGATTACGAACGCTGAAGCTATGTCCATCCCAACCCAAATCAGGAGTAGCACTATCTTCCCTTTCCCTACCCAGGTGGTAGGGTCAATAGGCATTCGGCTCATAAGGTACACTACAAAGAGACCCAGTCCCAAGCTCCGCACCCCATACAACAGCCTAAGCACTATGACTTTGCTTGTCAGTAGAAATGCTACAACCACCCGTAAAGGTTGGAAACTAACCCATATCCCCGTACATCCGTAGAAAGCCCAACAAGAGAAAAGAATCCAAAATTCAGTCTCACTTACATATTGAATCGCCCCAGGCCGTCCCAGGGTTCCCGATGTCCCATTCTGGGTTTTTAAGCTGCTGCTGTTGCCAAGGTCCATGGTTATGCTTGCTTACCTTCTCTTGCCCGGTACGTGCTCTAGTGATCTCGAGGATCAGACTGTGTGGAGCTGCTCTCAGCTCCTTCTTTTATAGCCAGCTTGGCTCCTCCCCCGGCTCCTCCCTCGGACATCCGGTGAGTCAACTTCCTCTTTTGGTCTGCCAGCTGCTGATTGGTCACTGGTAGCGCCTGATTGGTCACTGGTAGCACCGCCTTCCAGCTGAGGGCGGAGTCCCAGGTCACATCTTCTTTCTGCTTCGCAGTCTTGTCTTGGCTGCAGGCGTGAAGGGTGGCCCATTCCGAGCTCCTCTTCTTCCTCAAGGCTTTGATTCCTCCCTTGATTACAAGTGGTAGCGCGATGGAGGCGAAGATCACTCCTGCTGCCATCAGCATCCATGGCCACAGTTTGGACATCAGGCTGCCAAGCCATCCTCCCACTGTGGAGGCTACTCCATCCGCTAGTCCAATCACTCCTTGGACCACAGTGTCTGCTGTCCTGGCGAACACTTTCCCAGTGACCTCAATCCAGTTGCACTCATGCTCCAGGGGTCCGATGCCACAGTGTAGCCAGTGTTCTTTAGGTGCATAGCAAGTTCCTGGGTTGTACAGACGATTGGGTCCTATCCATTCGAAGCCTAGGATCTCTTGCCCTTTACAGAGGTTCTGTCGGAATGCATGTCCTTCAGCCATGAAGTAGGTAGCTTGTGCCACTTCAGGCAGGACCTCCAGCCATTTGTTCTGTCTTCGTGCTATACCTGGTCCGGTTAGTCTGACCAGGCATGGTGACTGAGCTGGTACGATAGCTCGTTTCCACCTTCCGTTGTGTTTCTCCCACGTAGCTCCGAGCTCGTAGGCGTCATATGAGCCATTGTAGAAGTCTTGACAGCGCTTCTTCCAGGCGTCAACTGTCTGACAATTTCCTCTTGCCAATGTCACTCTACAGACGGTCTTGTCGTAGTTACAATTCATCCTCTAGGGCCTTGGTTGCATCCCTGTTGGTGGTCTCCTCGGGTCCCAATAGAGGGTTCGTTCTTTAGAGTAGACTGTAGCCACATATTGGTATCTCACCCAATAGCTGTCAGTCTCAGTGAGGCAGGGTAAGACCCAGAGCTTGACCTCTTCAGGACTCAGACCCCACCAAGTGTGGGTTTCGTCCCTGGTGTGTCTTTCTTCCCATGCCTGTAGAACTCCTTTCATAGTTCCATTCTTCAATAGTTCTCCACAATCATAGATCCACTTGGGGATTATTCCCTCTTGGACTTCGTTCAAGGTGCAACGAGGTGATGCTCCGTTGTTCCACCACTCGGTTCCATTCAGACTCTGGTATGCTTTCTTGACCACACATTGATCGATCCGGTGGAAGTCGTCTTTCCCCACACCGTATAGGTCGTCGGGGCTTGGCAACAGTTGCACCAGAAAGTCACTGTTTACTGGGCCATATACTCCTGACATGTTGAAAAACTGCTTGCTCCAGGCACCCACATAATGCCGTAGATTCTTCTTCCAGACCCATGGCAGGGAGTTATTTAGCCAAGTGTCGACCTGTACTCCTCCTGTCTGACCTGTCATGGCAGTTCGGGTCAGCACAAGAAAGTTCTTAGCACAAGTCTTACCGAAACTCCAATAGCACCTATCCAGGTTGGCTATGGCTTTCATACAGGCTATCTCCAATGGATTCTGGCGTCGTATCTTCTGTAGTGCTTTGTACACTTGTGAATCCTTTGACAAGTTTCTCTGCAGGAGGGTCAGCATGCCATCCACCTGGGGCATCCAGTCAGCCACTTTGGTAACATCGACTGCTTTTGTCGAGCCCATGGTGGTTCCGATAGGTGAGTTTACTTCTGTTGGGTACTGGCGCCTGGGGATGTTGAAGCGTATAGGGAATGGCTTGATGTACCTTCTTGCCCTTATACGCTTTCTCAGCCTGAAACGAGACGTTGTAGCCCTGGGTCTTGTCCAGTTCTTTACAATCATCCATGCTGATTCCGGCGTTGGGGTTTCTTCAGAAGGGGTCGATTCAATGCAGTACCCGGATTCAGTGGGCCTTGGCCTCACCGTGGGTCCCTCTGTTGTTAGAAGTGGAGTTGCTGTGTTTTCCTCCGTGCTCAGGTCACACGTCAGGTTCAAACAGCTCCAGCAGGGCTCCCACTGCGGTCTCAGGCTCTCGCATGTTTCTTCATCAGGATGGTATGGAGCATCAAGCACCATGTCCTTCTTCCACATCCCTTGGTTGGCTTGCCTCGGAACTGGTACACATACGTAGTTGCAGTGCCAGGTCGGAGCTTCGCTTTCCTTCCAGAGCCAGTTACAGGAGATGTTTCTGGTTGTCTCTTGGTTCCATTGTTGCACTGTTACTTGTACTCGGTTACTTGAGTTTTCCAAGCAAGCTTGACTTATAGTCCAATCTGTGCCAAGGAGCCCTAGCTCCCCGAGTTGTTCAGCGAGGTCAGTGTTAGTTGTTATTCGGGTTTCTCCCTCCAGGGCTGTGGTATTGTGGTTGCTGTTGACTTTCCCGACGGCCTCGTACCTTGCTTCCGCTGTGCCCGAATCCCAGGCCATGTTCTTGGGTCTCCGGGTGAGGCTTAGTCGGTGTTCTTCTACGTCCCAGCATCTCTGGGCGAACCTTTTGGTGGTTCTGTATCGGACCCTGATCAGGTCCAACGCCGGCTGCTCTTTTCCTGGCTGCGGCGTTGCTGTTTGTAGGGCAGTGGCCTCCCCACTCACTCCATAGAGTAAAGCGGCCACTATGCCCAATATCCCTGCAGCTACTATCATTGCTGCAGATAAGATGAGCCATTGAGGGGGTCTTCTTCTTCTTCTTGGTTGAGGCGTCTCATAAGTGTGGTCAGGAGTGCTGCTGCGGGTGTTCTCATAGACGGGTTCAGGGCCTGGTTGTTCATATAGTGGTCCCAATTCGTAGTGATGCCCAGGGTCGGGTTCAGGTGGTGGGTTGTCTAGCAGTGCTCGGAGATGTCGGGTGAATTGGGCTAGTTGGACGTAGTCCCGGTCCCTGCCGGATCCCATCTTGTCTTCCTTCTTCTCTTCCGACGTTTCAGCTTGGGCCTCGGAACAGCAATGACTCTCTGCTCCTTCAGGGGCTGGTAATAAACTGCTTTCTCTCCTTCTAGGAGCCAGTCCAACCCCCGCCACACCCACTTCCATGACGTCACATACCATTTTTTAACAGGGAGTGATGGCCCCTCCTTCTTCCATCGTCTTGGGTATCCCTCTGTTATTTTATCTAGTTGATGATCTTTTCTGTTTGGCGTGACTTGTACAACCTCCTCATACAAGGGTTGGTCTTCATTTTCTCCGAAAAGGGTCTGTCTCCACCATCCTTGTCTGCCGAATGGATGGCTGTAAAGACAAGAGCCAACCTTGTGTAGCTTGGAGATTATTTCTACTTTCCGGCTGGTGGTTCTTAGGCTCAGCTGAGTGTTTTCAATGAGCCATTTATTGGTATTTCGAATTCTTGCTTCCAACTTCAGGTACATGACCTTGCTAGTCGTCCAGAGTAGCATTCCAGCCAACTGAAGGTCTATGTATTCCTCCTGAAGCGGGTCTGCGTAGTTGGGTCCCCATCTTATCTTGAGTGGCTTTCCGCTAATTGTCATCTGGCAGGTGTTGAGGATCCATGGGGCCCACTCAGGACGATTCACATCATAATCTTTGCGGTCATAATCTGGAGGCCATGGATGAAGTCTACACTCCATTCTTCCTCCTCGGTGTGCCAAACTCTTCTTCAAAGTGAAGGATCTAATTTTCTTTATTTCTGCTGGGTCCTCTAAGTTACCATTTCTCAGCCAAACACTACGTTGGGCCCAGTAATTATCTGAGGCTCTTGAACAACAATTAAGGCCATAGTCCTTTTTAGGTAGTACGTCTATCGGTCCGCTTTCGGTTGGGTTTCCTTTGGTCCGTTCCCATGCTTCTTTTATGAATATGGGCATCATTGTCGATCACCAGTGGGAGACCGTTTGTACCACATCCACCATTTCCTGTCGTCGTCTGATGTCCGCTTTTTGGGCTTTTGTTGTTTCCTGGCGACTCTGCGGTACTCTTGTTTTACTGCAGCGTCAGCTCCTTCCTCTTCAACAATCTCTTCTTCTTTGACGACGAATCTCACTGTCTGAGTGCCTTTTCCCTCAACCTGAGAAGGTCCCTCCTCTTTTCGGCTGGCCCCCTCCAGGGGGATTGTGCTTTCCACGGGAGGTGTGTTTTCTTCTTCCAGCCCTCTTGACTCATCTATTACTAGCTCCTCCTCCGAGCCAGAATGGTTCATCGCTGACTCAGCACGGGTGAGACTTGGTTTGGGTTGTACCTCCACGTCCAGTCCCACACCGTAGAGCCCTTGGTATGGCACTAATGCCATATTCACTCTCACCGTGACTTCGGTGATTTGTTCCCTGTGACTTGGAGCCAGACTCCATGAAGCCCTGGACCCTGGTATCTGTAGCTGCCCATCAACTTCAGGATCCTCGGGTGTTATCGTGTACTTGGCTTCTTTGTACTGATATATCATCTGTCTCTTCCATCCATCTAGAGCAGTGGTGTATCCAAACAGGTTGCATCCTTGCGGGCTCTTGGCCTGCGCAGGCGCTGCTTCTCTCAGTGGCAGGTCTGGTCTGTTGATGACTTCAGACACGAGCTTGGCCCATGTTATAAGCTCCCAGTGGCCAGGTCCTTCCCGGCCATTGAGCCTTGTCTTTGCCCAGCGCCAGTCGAGTGGTCGGTACACTCTCATAACTTGAGGGGCTCGTTCCGATCCTTCGACCACTGGATGCTGTCTGACTGGCCATACATGGAGTGGCCACATTGCTTGTAATGCGGCACCGCAGCCTGTCCAGTGCTGGCGCATTTTGTCTTGGCCTTCTACTGTCATGTTGGTTTCAAGCTCCCAGCCCCCTCTAAAGGGCATCAAGGGAGCCAAAGGGCTTACGGCTCGTGTTACTCTCCATCCTCCAGAGCGTCCTGCGTCGATCAGTTGCCCGTTCCCGAGGCCTCCGAGGCACATCGGGCAGTACCAGAGGATCTTCCCGTCCCAGGTGCACGTACATTGATCAAGTCGCTCGGTGCCGGGGAACCCGACATCCCATTGCTCCTGAAATTGCAGTCTCAGGAGTTGCGTTCCTCTACAGCAGGAACAGACATAGGTGTCCATCACCTTGGCAGGGTGATGTCTCACCAGATTCCTCATCCTCCCTATGTCCTGGTCAGGAGGACTGAGAGGCCGCGTGAAGCTTGGTCCGCTCCACACGGTTGGTAACTCTTTCTCCGTTCCGCAGACGGCACAATCAAAGTCAGCTTTGTACCATCTCACTTTCTCCACCTGATCAGTCAGGCATCCTCTTCTAGCGTTTTCCAGCAGGGTAAACGCTCGTCCGGCCCAAATGCCATTCATGGTTCTTCTTGTGATAACCAGTCCCTTGATGATGGCCAGTTCAATAAAGGGTGGTTCTGCAGTGTGTTGGCTGGCCATCTCTTCCTCTAGTTATTCCTTGGTATGAGTTGGAGTCCTGGGTATGGGCTTCAACTGCTCCACTCCTTGGATCCCTTTCTTCTTCAACCGCACTGTGTTTCGGTCTAACACTTCTTCCACTATGTCGGTCTTCTCGTACTTTGCTTTCACTGCAGTGTTGCCGGGTATGTCTCTTGCCTTGATCCACACTCGCTGTCCAACACTGAATGGTCCCGTGGGCTTCTGGTCTTCCCTTTTTGTTGGGTTCCGCCCACTTTCTAGCGTCACAAAGGGGCGTTGGTTCAACTCCTCTGAGGGGGAGGGTCTATCTTGTCTCCACCTCCCATTGAGTTGAGCCGCAATCTCCAATGTCTTGGTACTCCACTCTTTGCCATTAGCGTTCTTTCCTAACCAGTTCTTGATCAGGCCGATGGTTCTTTCGGCGACCCCGTTGGCTTGAGGAGTATAAGGGGGTGAGTAGATTCGCTCTACTCCCCACTTTTGGCACCATCTGTCCACTAAAGCATTCTTGAACGGTGTCCCGTTGTCTGTCCTCAGTTCTTTCGGTATACCGAGCCACATACACCCGTCGTCCAGGGTGCGTAGCACACTGTTGGCGTTGGCACATCTCACTGCCTTTAGCCCTACTTGTCCCGACATAGTGTCCACAAGCACAATCAGGTACTTTTCTCCTTTCATACCCTTGACCCCCATGGGCCCAGCAATGTCCATACAGACTGAGCCCCATGGGATTGTGCTCTTGATGGTTAGGCCATCCGCTCGTTGCCCTCTGCGGCCTGCGTTGTATCGTCCGCACGCCTCACAGTTTCTTAAGGCAGCACGTATGGCTCTATCCGTGATCCAAAGTTCCAGTCGCTCCAACTCTTTCCGTGTGGGTAGTGGGCCAACATGGCCAAGCGCTTCGTGTACGGCCTGCACCACTCTCCCCACGGACTCCTGTGGGACTATCCTCCCCTTAGGCGTCGCATCCCACTTCTCACACCCTACCACTACAACTCTCCTTTCTTGCACGAAACGATCCACCTGTTCGTTCCCTTGCCAATGGGCCCCCTCCTTGGTATGGGCCCTTTGATGGACTACTTCTATTTCCATACTCAGACGTAGCTCGGCTATCTTCTTCCATAGCTCACTGTGAGCCACTTGCTTTCCTTTTGCTCCTTCATAGCCATTTTCTTCCCAAATGGCTAGGTCTTCTTTGAGCGCTTGGGCACAGTAGTAACTGTCTGTTACCAACTGTACTCTTGTCACATGTCGGTTCATGGCTTCCAGCAATCCTTCCAGAACTGCTGTGACTTCTCCTACTTGTGCACTGCCGACGGTCTTTCCTCGCCGACGCACTTGTTCTATTCCATTCTGTCGAAGGATGAAGCCCCAATAGGCAAGTCGGTCATCGCCTTTCCTGGACCCATCAGTATAGAGGATCCACTCGATCGGTTGTTCCTTCTCTTGCTGGGGCTCCCTAGGCTTCTTGGAGGCTGTTGCTGGCCCGATCTCAAGGTCTGGATCCAGTAGGATGTCTTCCCACCTTCCCCATCTCACATTGGTAGCTTTAGTGCTTTCAATGGTCTCTTTCCTTAGGAACCGGTGCACGTTGCTCTGTGTTGTAACTTTAATGCCTTGTCCCTGGGCCAGGTCTTTGAGAGCACTCCAATATCTAGCGAGTACGGCCAACTCCTTCTCTTCTTGTGGATACTTCTTTTCCACTGAGGACAGGGTGTAGCTCCATAGCGTCACTAGACCTTCTCCTTCATTCTTAACACTTATCACTGCATCGTCTCCTTCGCAGGACACTTCAGCGGCTAAGCGGGCGGTTAGACTTCTTGGTTCCAATCTTACTGCTTCTTTGATGGCTTGCTTCAGCTTCTCCAGGTGCTCCTGGTCTTTTGCTGACCATGGCCATCCGTGGTTGTTTTCCTGCCCGTTGTCATTCTTTCTCAACCGGGCATACAGAGGTCTTGCATGCTTCTGGTAGTGGGGGACGTGATCCCGGACATAATTGCAAAGTCCCAATATCCTTTGTAGCTCGTTCTCTGTGGTAGGCGGCAGGATCTGTTCGATCTTTTGCCTGTACCCATCCGAGAGACCCAAGTCTGTAGCTATTTGGAAACCCAGGTAGTCGACTTGGAATCGGGCTAGCTGACATTTCTTGAGGTTGAGCTTGAGGCCTGCCTTCGAGACCCTTTCAAGCACAGCTTGCAATAAGTCTAGGTGTTCTTCTTCTGTGTCGCTTGCGATGAACACATCATCGATGTACACTGCGACGGGTAGTCCCTCCAACACTTGCATAACCGCTGATTGGAACACATTGGGTGAATTCTTGTACCCTTGTGGTAGTCTTTGCCACACATATGCTTTTCCCCGATGGGTGAACGCTGTTTTTCCTTGCGAGGTCTTAGCTAACCTTAGTGAGAAGAAGCCATTAGCCAAGTCTATACATGACTTGTATTTCTTCACTTGTAACGTTTTCAATGATGCTTGGGGATTGATCAAGCTGGCTCGGTTAGCCACTGTTCTCCGGTTTAGGGCTTTAAAGTTGATAACGGGTCGCCATCCTCCTCCTACTGACTCAGGCTTCTTCACCGCTTGAATCGGGCTGTTAGTGAGAGGGTATGGTTCCTCACGAAGTATGCCCAATGTCAGTAGCTCGTTGACGATCACGTCCATCTCAGCCACTGCTCCTGGGTTCAGTGGATACTGCCTCACTGGGGGATGTACTCCCCCTTCGATGATGTGCACGTACTTGGGCCCCAAATCCCCGCAGTCGTTCTTGAAATGGGCCACTATGACCCCTTCCAGGATTCGAGCCAGTCGCTCTTTTCCAGCCGGTGATAGATCGCTTTCCTGGATCTGTTGCACCTTCACGGCGGGCACATCTACGGGCTTGTACCATCCTCCATGGGTTGAGCCTGTTGGTCCCATTTGGACCGCTCTTGATTGTAGTTTCCCCAGGCGTTCTTGGAGGGAACGACGCTTTGCTCCCTTCTTATGTAGATCTTCTGCATCCCTCAAGGTCAACAAGTTGTTTGGTCCTATGATCCATATCAGTCCTTTCCATATCCCAAACGGCATCCTTCTGGCGGAGCCGTCCGCCAATATGACGTCCAAGTGTCCTTTCTGTTTGAGGCTTCTGCGGGTCATTGACACTTCAGCTCCTGTGTCCACCAGATAGGGTACTCCCTCCACATCAGAGAAGAGCATATCTCCCTTACGGTAGACATGGTCCTTTGTGACCCGCGCCTCGTTGGCCATCATTGGCTCGCCCCTCCGGAGCCCGCTGCCTTGCGGGACTCACGAAGGGCTGCCTTTTCTTCTAGTGTCATCTTGTTGTATTCTTCGGCGGGTATGAACCCTCCGGTTTTCTTCGTAGGTTTCTGGCGAGGTGCTGGTGTCGGACCTTCACTCTGCCGTGGCTGTTGAGCACTGGGTTCACCAGATTTTGATGATTGACTTGACTTCTGGTTCGGCCGCTGTTCAGTGCTGGTCCCTTGCTTTGCTTTACGCTTGTCGGCGTAATGCCTTCTTAGCAAATCCCATTTCCTCACGGTTTCTTCGATTTGATCCATCTTCGCATCCGCTTTTAGGGTGACGAAGAGATGCTCACTTTCGGCCCCCTTCACTACCTTTCGCAGGACACCAACGAATCTCGAAGGGGTTACCGCTGTCTTCATTCTGTGCCAGAGCGGAGTCAAAGCCTGGCCTTGCTTCAGCTTGTCACGGGCAGCTGCGATGAAGGCATCTTCGTCGTCTTCCTCGTGTATGACCCATCTGTCATATATCTCTTGGGCCGTCTCATCCTGACCGACTTCTTCCGTGGTAACAAACTGTAGCCAATTCTTCTTGGCCTCTTCACAGACCCCACAGCTCTTAACTATCCTCCAGGTCTCGCGGAGGTAGGCTTCAACTGTCTCTCCAGGCTTCATGGCTCTTATGAGATTCTTCAGGGTTTTTAGGCCTTCATAACCCCCCCTGGTTGATCCTTCTCTCCGTTGTTGGAGAGCTGGGGCGGTTGCAGTGGCTTGACTGCCTTGGTCCGCTGCTTGCGGGGGTATTGTTATGACGGTGGCCCTGTCATCTTGGTCTTCTACAACCTCACCACAGATTGCCAAGTCCTTTCTGGCTTGGTCATAGGCTGTTTGCTTCAGTCGTCTTAGCATCATATCGTACATTACTGCCACGAAGCCCTCTCGGAAGTTCTTGGTCAGGTCTCGGTAGCCCACCAAGGTATGGTAGGATGGTGTCATCAGTAAGTTGGCCATTTCTCCCCAAGTCATACGGACCTCTCTTCTCACCTCTTCATTCAGCTTATACTGCCATGCTGGAGGTATAGCGTAATGACTTTGTCCTGCCTCAGGTATGTAGGCTTTTCTCCCGTCTCTGGTTTCCACATGGCCCCATTGCACGTCTCGGGCCAGCCTCTCGGAGGCTCGGTAGATGTCGAGGACCTGTATGTTGCTCTTCCGTCCTTTGTAGACCCCTGACTTCAGTGCCTGTTCTGGGGGGTCATGAGGTTCGGCTGCAGAGCGCAGGCTGTGGTCACCCTGGTCGTCGTTCTCCTCTTCCATTGGGTCTACGGGAGGTTGTCTTGCTAGTTCTTCCCCACCAGGTTGTGCCCTGCCAGTAGGTCGTTCTGCCCTGACTGGTCGCTCTGCTCCAGCAGGGTCTGGTACCTCGGCTTGGTCCAGTACCGGCACACTCCCTTGTCGTGAGGACTGACTCTCTCTCCCTGCGGTTACGTTGCTTGGACCCAGCGTTTCTTCTCGTATGCTTCGACGAGGAGGCGACGGACTCGGGCTGACGTCCCATCCTCGACTGCCTCTGGTCCCCTGTGATGGTTGGTTCTTCACTGGGGTCCGTTCTGGAGCCCTTCCTGGTCGGGGCTTTGGTGTGGATGCAGCAGCTTCGGACTGCCATTGCTGTATATCTTGCTTCTGAGGGGTGTGAGGTGTGGTAGAGGGAGTAGTACCAGCCAAGGCGGCGTTGAACCTTTCCTCATTCTGCTTGGGAGAGGATGCCACTATGATCTCAGTTTTAGTCGGCACCAAGTGGCTTCGTTCAAGGTACACTTGTCCAGCCACTTCAGCAGCTCTTCGTGCTTCCATCCATGTCAGGGTATGTGACCTTAGTCCATCCATGTACATCACTATTCTTCGCGCTCCTCGGTCTACCGCTTCACCTATCCCTTCTTCCAATCTTTTTGCCATTTCCTTCTGATATGTTTCCAGCTCATGCCGTCCTTCGTAGGCTCTGATGGGGATGTGTAATGTGAACCAGTAGCGGCTTACCCCTCCACTGGTTGCCATTATGCTTAATCTTGTCTTTTGGTTTAGGTGTTTCTGTAGTCGTTCTTTTACTTCTCCTCTGTATTCGCTTCCCATCAGGTCCCTCAGGTTGGACTTGAACCTCTTGTTTCGGGGTTTATAGCGGTCATCAGTGAAGACTAGTAGGCCATCTGCTGTTAGGTCCCTTAGGTCTCCTACGTACTGGTACAGAACACTGCTCCGGTACCTCAACAGAGGCCATGCCCCTGATGGTAGAGGATCCAAGTCGGCCATGTGTGTCCTTTGTTCCTTGTTCGTCTTGTCCCTTGCTTTCGGAGCATGGTTCCTTGACTGGGGAACATCCACACGTACTGGTCCTATCGGGTTTGGTCTTGTAGCCGGTAGTACAGGCGTCGTTACAGCCGAAAGTGGCCGTACTGGCTCTGCCTGTGTTCCTATTCTGGCTTGTTCACTTACTTGGGTTCTACTTGTGTCAATCACTCTTGTTGCTTGTATAGGCCTGACCAATTCTTCTCGTCTGACTTGTTGAATTGGTTGGTTGTCTGGCCTTATGTCTGGAGTGCGTGGCCTTGGATGGGATTGCCAGTCGAATGGCTCGTCCTCTTCTGGTCCCTCTGGACTTGACGAGATGACTATGGAATCATCTGGTTCTGGTCCGGGTGCTGGTGTGCGTGGTGGTACAAGATGAGAAGGGCCCGGTTCCTCGGTCGGTTGTAACTCTATTTTGTTATGGAGAGGGTCTGTCATCTCCATGTCTTCTGACCAGTCCCCGGAGAACGCGTCTTCAATAGCGGTCTGTGTTTCCTCCCATCTTCTCCTCTTTTCGGCCATCAGCTCCCCCAGCCTCCGTAGGGTCTCTTGGTGCTCTTTACGCCGTGGGATGGCTTTGGCTTGACGGTTGATTAGGTCCGGATGAACCTTCACTTCCTTGGCCAACATCTTCACGGTGCTGTCATACTCTTCAGAGGTGCTCACCAGATGGGTTATAGGTCCTCCTTCCCAATTCGTCAGCAATTCCTGCCACCAGGCCAACCATTCCTGTGTTTCTTTGTCGTTTCTTGGTATCCGGTCCGGATGGCTGACCACCATGACTACTTGGTCTCCCTCCGGACTCTGTCTCATCCTCTGGGCAAAGGCTCTTCCATTCGCTGTAATCTGGCTTCCCATTACAGATGGAAGCATGATAGCGTCGATGGAAGGGTTTAACGCTTCAAACTCGTCTCTCGCGTTTTCAGCCCAGTTTGCCAGTCCTTTCCCCCATAGGAGTATCTGAGTCGGAATACTAGAGTCCATCTTCAGAGGTGCATCCCCTCTTTGCGTTGACGTAGCATCTCTTCCTGCCATATCTTCTTCTGGAATCGCTGCCAGCGATCTCCTGTAGTAGTAGGGGTGAGTTGCTGCTTTCCCAAGCCTCTCGTTCCGGTTTGAGTCAGGGAGGGATTGCAGCTCACTGGTTACTCGACGCTGAGCTTGTCTCCGCGCCTCTTTTCTTCTGGACCTGTCGCTCGTGCACAACCAGAGTCGACAGAGGTCTCGTATCAGCTGAGGGCCTTCGGGTTCAGCGACAGCGTGATACTCGGGTTCGGCCACCTTGGCTCCCCGTTCCTTCTTCTCGTGAGCCTCGCTCAGAGCGCTCACTCGAATGTGTTGTCTTGGCTCTTTGCTCCAACAACGTCTTCTTTGACTGTGTCTTTTCACTAGAGAGAGTCCCCCTCAAGGGAAGCGTCCTTGAATCCAGCAGTACACGAACAGGATGGGCCCCAGGAGTATCATCATGGGTCACTCAGTCCGGCTCTTGCAATGGTCCTCGGGCACTCTCTCTCCTTCAGTCCGTTTCTATTCCACCCTTGACTGCGTGTCCTCCTGGATACTCGGGTAAGGGTGGCTGGACCTCTTTGTGACAATCACAGTCCTTAGCGAGAAACAGTCCTTGTCCTCCTGCCGTTGCCTCTGTGGCCACACCGGTAAGAATGTTCTTTTCCAGGAGACTCTTCTCCTCAAAGATCAACTGTTTCGCACCGTTTTCAGGGTCGTACTAAACACGAAATTATGTAAGTGGAGCTCACAACCGTTTGGGAAGAAAACAAATTATAAGCTTACCACTTCAGGTTCTTCTGAAGCTCGACTCCTGTACTAAACAGCCAAATCGCGCCCCACGTTGGGCGCCACGTGTTTAATCCCTAGTTACCTAGGCGGTGCAAGACCCTTGCTCCCTCGTGCAAGAAGCAGGCGCACCTGCCTACCTGACTACTCCGTTCAAAGGGTTACGGTTTCTCCCGTAGAGGGAAGAGAAACCTCTAAGTCAGGGGCGAGAGGAACTCACCCAGGTATTAACAGCCTCGGTAGTGCAGAGGCGGCCCCGCTGCATCCGAGCCGCGCAAGACCAGAGTAACCCAAGGTTGGTCGTACGAGACGTCGGACCCTCTGCTTTTACGACTGCTTCCTCTCTCAATGGATAGTTGCTTTTGGTAAGGACCTGGGGTTATTTACTCATCTATCAGCAATCAGAGGGACCTGTCTTAACTAAGGTTACCGGAACAACCTCAAAGGAATTTGTCTGTAACACACTGCTTACTCTTTTACCTTCAAAGAAGATACTGGGTGACAACTCTTAGTGAAAGAGTGAAAAGCTTTATTAGGAAAGTTAGCAAGGGCATTGAAGCAGGTACTCTATTAACTATAAGGATATACTGTACACAATGTCAGACTAGCCGCAATGAGCTCCACTCACATGTACCTAGATAGAAAGAAGCGCAAGGCCGCAGGCCAGTGCCTCAGTCCTACCCCGATGATGAAGCCGGTAGTGAAGACAAAAAGTCCAGTGAGGATGAGTTCGCTTCTTGGGGATAAGTCTAGTTGATGCGGGTCGGGCGTCGGGTGATCAGGCCTCCGACCTTCCCTGGTTGTCCTGACGGCTCTAGGTTGCTCCCGAGAGCGGCAAGGCTGGGGACCGCTGCGGTGACTGGCTCCGTGCTCACTCAGGCTCAGCTCTTCTCTCGGTAGCGCCGCAGACAGAATCTTCAGTTGGTGTCTCAGGTTCATCTGAAAGACGGAGTCTTCCCCTTCTGCTGGGCAGATGAGTTGAGTCCAATCTTCCTTCAGCAGTCCCAGAGCTGTGTTGCGAGCCTTGGAGCTTCGGAGATGCGATCCATGAGAGGATCGCCTGGAGCCAGCGTCGATTGTAGAGCGCGTCCTCTTTTTATGCTGTCTTCAGTCTCCGCCTGCTCATGGGAGTGTCCATTACCTCATTCTGAGACCTCCCAGAGGAGTGTCTTTCCCAGAATAGTTTGTACTTTCCCCGACCGCGCTGATTCAGCATGACTCATCTCCTTGGTTGAACTTGTGTCCTCGTTTGACCCGTCCTGGACTGCCATATTTGGTCATCATCCTGTCCTGAGATGAATTCAGTGGTTGACCGCAGATGACTCCTCAGGTGTCCTCAGCTGAACTCCTAAGGATGTCCTTATATGGGTTGCCTGGCTTTGCCATTGTTCTGCAATGACTATGACCCCTAGTGGCCTTTCACCAGACTACCGAAACTTAATGTTCTACTTTGTGGCTTAATGATTATGGAGGAGCTCACATTGGCATCAGTTATCTTATAATCATTAACATTTTAGTATCAAAACATGTTATTCTAACATTACATCATGTTATTTTAACATTCAGTTCAGCACCAACATCGGAACATGACATTCAACTTGTAAAACATTAACACTTGTTTTCATACAACCTTAGACATCAACCTGTTGTTTCTGTTTGACATTCTCAAGGCCATAGGACTATATGCTTCTATTAAATCATGTTGCTGAATAATACTGATTATAACATCATAACCTAAGTGCTTTAAGCATTGCGATAGTTATGCAAGTATCCCTATTGATGTGTATTGCAATGGTGTGTGTGTTTGTCCCTATAAATGCACATGTATACTAACATGAGGTACCAACTAACTTGTGTTTTATATGGTTACATTCCTAAAAGCGACAGAGTGTTTGAGCATGCTAGACTGTGCTTTGTTCCTTGATTATTACAAGTACTTTTGGTATAAAAGTTGGCCTTTTAGGAGGTGTTGTACCTAGGTCACTCGACAAAATATTAGAGAATAGAGTGTAAATATTAAAGAATGAAGTGTAAATATTTGAGAATAAAGTGTAAATATTAAAGAATAAAGTGTAAATATTACAGAATAAAGTGTAAATATTAAGAGAATAAAGTGTAAATATTAAAGAATAAAGTGTAAATATTAGAGAATAAAGTGTAAATATTAATAGAATAAAGTGTAAATATTACAGAATAAAGTGTAAATATTAAGAGAATAAAGTTTAAATATTAAAGAATAAAGTGTAAATATTAGAGAATAAAGTGTAAATATAAAGAATAAAGTGTAAATATTAAGAGAATAAAGTGTAAATATGAAAGAATAAAGTGTAAATATTAGAGAATAAAGTGTAAATATTAAAGAATAAAGTGTAAATATTAAAGAATAAAATTTAAATATTAAATATTAGATAATGAAGTGTAAATATTAGATAATAAAGTGTAAATATTAAAGAATAAAGTGTAAATATTAGAGAATAAAGTGTAAATATTAAGAGAATAAAGTGTAAATATTAAAGAATAAAGTGTAAATATTAGGAGAATAAAGTGTAAATATTAGAGAATAAAGTGTAAATATTAGCGAATAAAGTGTAAATATTAAGAGAATAAAGTGTAAATATTCGAGAATAAAGTGTAAATATTAAGAGAATAAAGTGTAAATATTAAAAGAATAAAGTGTAAATATTAGAGAATAAAGTGTAAATATTAAATATTAGATAATAAAGTGTAAATATTAAGAGAATAAAGTGTAAATATTAGCGAATAAAGTGTAAATATTAAGAGAATAAAGTGTAAATATTAGAGAATAAAGTGTAAATATTAAAGAATAAAATGTAAATATTAAATATTAGATAATGAAGTGTAAATATTAGATAATAAAGTGTAAATATTAAAGAATAAAGTGTAAATATTAGAGAATAAAGTGTAAATATTAGAGAATAAAGTGTAAATATTAAAGAATAAAGTGTAAATATTAAAAGAATAAAGTGTAAATATTCGAGAATAAAGTGTAAATATTAGAGAATAAAGTGTAAATATTAAATATTAGATAATAAAGTGTAAATATTAAGAGAATAAAGTGTAAATATTAGCGAATAAAGTGTAAATATTAAGAGAATAAAGTGTAAATATTAGAGAATAAAGTGTAAATATTAAAGAATAAAATGTAAATATTAAATATTAGATAATGAAGTGTAAATATTAGATAATAAAGTGTAAATATTAAAGAATAAAGTGTAAATATTAGAGAATAAAGTGTAAATATTAGAGAATAAAGTGTAAATATTAAAGAATAAAGTGTAAATATTAAAAGAATAAAGTGTAAATATTCGAGAATAAAGTGTAAATATTAGAGAATAAAGTGTAAATATTAAAGAATAAAATTTAAATATTAAATATTAGATAATGAAGTGTAAATATTAGATAATAAAGTGTAAATATTAAAGAATAAAGTGTAAATATTAGATAATAAAGTGTAAATATTAGGAGAATAAAGTGTAAATATTAAGAGAATAAAGTGTAAATATTAAAGAATAAAGTGTAAATATTAGGAGAATAAAGTGTAAATATTAGAGAATAAAGTGTAAATATTAAAGAATAAAGTGTAAATATTAGAGAATAAAGTGTAAATATTAAGAGAATAAAGTGTAAATATTAAATATTAGATAATAAAGTGTAAATATTAAGAGAATAAAGTGTAAATATTAGCGAATAAAGTGTAAATATTAAGAGAATAAAGTGTAAATATTAGAGAATAAAGTGTAAATATTAAAGAATAAAATGTAAATATTAAATATTAGATAATGAAGTGTAAATATTAGATAATAAAGTGTAAATATTAAAGAATAAAGTGTAAATATTAGAGAATAAAGTGTAAATATTAGGAGAATAAAGTGTAAATATTAAGAGAATAAAGTGTAAATATTAAAGAATAAAGTGTAAATATTAGGAGAATAAAGTGTAAATATTAGAGAATAAAGTGTAAATATTAAAGAATAAAGTGTAAATATTAAGAGAATAAAGTGTAAATATTAATAGAATAAAGTGTAAATATTACAGAATAAAGTGTAAATATTAAGAGAATAAAGTGTAAATATTAGAGAATAAAGTGTAAATATTAGAGAATAAAGTGTAAATATTAAAAGAATAAAGTGTAAATATTAAGAGAATAAAGTGTAAATATTAAAAGAATAAAGTGTAAATATTAAAAAATAAAATGTAAATATTAAATATTAGATAATGAAGTGTAAATATTAGATAATAAAGTGTAAATATTAAAGAATAAAGTGTAAATATTAAAAGAATAAAGTGTAAATATTAAGAGAATAAAGTGTAAATATTAAAAGAATAAAGTGTAAATATTTGAGAATAAAGTGTAAATATTAAAGAATAAAGTGTAAATATTAGAGAATAAAGTGTAAATATTAAGAGAATAAAGTGTAAATATTAAAGAATAAAGTGTAAATATTAGGAGAATAAAGTGTAAATATTAAGAGAATAAAGTGTAAATATTAGAGAATAAAGTGTAAATATTAGAGAATAAAGTGTAAATATTAGCGAATAAAGTGTAAATATTAAAGAATAAAGTGTAAATATTAAAGAATAAAATGTAAATATTAAATATTAGATAATGAAGTGTAAATATTAGATAATAAAGTGTAAATATTAAAGAATAAAGTGTAAATATGAAAGAATAAAGTGTAAATATTAAGAGAATAAAGTGTAAATATGAAAGAATAAAGTGTAAATATTAAAGAATAAAGTGTAAATATAAAAAAAATGAAGTGTAAATATTAAAGAATAAAGTGTAAATATTAAAGAATAAAGTGTAAATATTAGAGAATAAAGTGTAAATATTAGGAGAATAAAGTGTAAATATTAAGAGAATAAAGTGTAAATATTAAAGAATAAAGTGTAAATATTAGGAGAATAAAGTGTAAATATTAAGAGAATAAAGTGTAAATATTAAAGAATAAAGTGTAAATATGAAAGAATAAAGTGTAAATATTAAGAGAATAAAGTGTAAATATGAAAGAATAAAGTGTAAATATTAAGAGAATAAAGTGTAAATATTAAAGAATAAAGTGTAAATATTAAGAGAATAAAGTGTAAATATGAAAGAATAAAGTGTAAATATTAAGAGAATAAAGTGTAAATATTAAAAGAATAAAGTGTAAATATTCGAGAATAAAGTGTAAATATTCGAGAATAAAGTGTAAATATTAAGAGAATAAAGTGTAAATCTTAGAGAATAAAGTGTAAATATTAAGAGAATAAAGTGTAAATATTAAAGAATAAAATGTAAATATTAAATATTAGATAATGAAGTGTAAATATTAGATAATAAAGTGTAAATATTAAGAGAATAAAGTGTAAATATTAGGAGAATAAAGTGTAAATATTAAAGAATAAAGTGTAAATATTAAGAGAATAAAGTGTAAATATTAGAGAATAAAGTGTAAATATTACAGAATAAAGTGTAAATATTAAGAGAATAAAGTGTAAATATTAAAGAATAAAGTGTAAATATTAAAAGAATAAAGTGTAAATATTTAAAGAATAAAGTGTAAATATTAAAAAAATGAAGTGTAAATATTAAAGAATAAAGTGTAAATATTAAAGAATAAAGTGTAAATATTAGAGAATAAAGTGTAAATATTAGGAGAATAAAGTGTAAATATTAAGAGAATAAAGTGTAAATATTAAAGAATAAAGTGTAAATATTAGGAAAATAAAGTGTAAATATTAAGAGAATAAAGTGTAAATATTAAAGAATAAAGTGTAAATATGAAAGAATAAAGTGTAAATATTAAGAGAATAAAGTGTAAATATGAAAGAATAAAGTGTAAATATTAAGAGAATAAAGTGTAAATATTAAAGAATAAAGTGTAAATATTAAGAGAATAAAGTGTAAATATGAAAGAATAAAGTGTAAATATTAAGAGAATAAAGTGTAAATATTAAAAGAATAAAGTGTAAATATTCGAGAATAAAGTGTAAATATTAAGAGAATAAAGTGTAAATCTTAGAGAATAAAGTGTAAATATTAAGAGAATAAAGTGTAAATATTAAAACAATGAAGTGTAAATATTAAAAAATAAAGTGTAAATATTAAAGAATAAAGTGTAAATATTAGCGAATAAAGTGTAAATATTAAGAGAATAAAGTGTAAATATTAGAGAATAAAGTGTAAATATTAAAGAATAAAATGTAAATATTAAATATTAGATTATGAAGTGTAAATATTAGATAATAAAGTGTAAATATTAAAGAATAAAGTGTAAATATTAAAGAATAAAATGTAAATATTAAATATTAGATAATGAAGTGTAAATATTAGATAATAAAGTGTAAATATTAAAGAATAATGTGTAAATATTAGAGAATAAAGTGTAAATATTAAGACAATAAAGTGTAAATATTAGAGAATAAAGTGTAAATATAAAGAATAAAGTGTAAATATTAAGAGAATAAAGTGTAAATATGAAAGAATAAAGTGTAAATATTAGAGAATAAAGTGTAAATATTAAAGAATAAAGTGTAAATATTAAAGAATAAAATTTAAATATTAAATATTAGATAATGAAGTGTAAATATTAGATAATAAAGTGTAAATATTAAAGAATAAAGTGTAAATATTAAGAGAATAAAGTGTAAATATTAAAGAATAAAGTGTAAATATTAAGAGAATAAAGTGTAAATATGAAAGAATAAAGTGTAAATATTAAAGAATAAAGTGTAAATATTAAGAGAATAAAGTGTAAATATTAAAAGAATAAAGTGTAAATATTCGAGAATAAAGTGTAAATATTCGAGAATAAAGTGTAAATATTAAAAAATAAAGTGTAAATATTAAAGAATAAAGTGTAAATATTAAAGAATAAAGTGTAAATATTAGAGAATAAAGTGTAAATATTAAAGAATAAAGTGTAAATATTAAAAGAATAAAGTGTAAATATTCGAGAATAAAGTGTAAATATTAGAGAATAAAGTGTAAATATTAAAGAATAAAATTTAAATATTAAATATTAGATAATGAAGTGTAAATATTAGATAATAAAGTGTAAATATTAAAGAATAAAGTGTAAATATTAGATAATAAAGTGTAAATATTAGGAGAATAAAGTGTAAATATTAAGAGAATAAAGTGTAAATATTAAAGAATAAAGTGTAAATATTAGGAGAATAAAGTGTAAATATTAGAGAATAAAGTGTAAATATTAGCGAATAAAGTGTAAATATTAAGAGAATAAAGTGTAAATATTCGAGAATAAAGTGTAAATATTAAGAGAATAAAGTGTAAATATTAAAAGAATAAAGTGTAAATATTAGAGAATAAAGTGTAAATATTAAATATTAGATAATAAAGTGTAAATATTAAGAGAATAAAGTGTAAATATTAGAGAATAAAGTGTAAATATTAGGAGAATAAAGTGTAAATATTAAAGAATAAAGTGTAAATATTAAGAGAATAAAGTGTAAATATTAGAGAATAAAGTGTAAATATTACAGAATAAAGTGTAAATATTAAGAGAATAAAGTGTAAATATTAAAGAATAAAGTGTAAATATTAAAAGAATAAAGTGTAAATATTAAGAGAATAAAGTGTAAATATTAAAAGAATAAAGTGTAAATATTAAAAAAATGAAGTGTAAATATTAAAGAATAAAGTGTAAATATTAAAGAATAAAGTGTAAATATTAGAGAATAAAGTGTAAATATTAGGAGAATAAAGTGTAAATATTAAGAGAATAAAGTGTAAATATTAGAGAATAAAGTGTAAATATTAGAGAATAAAGTGTAAATATTAGCGAATAAAGTGTAAATATTAAAGAATAAAGTGTAAATATTAAAGAATAAAATGTAAATATTAAATATTAGATAATGAAGTGTAAATATTAGATAATAAAGTGTAAATATTAAAGAATAAAGTGTAAATATGAAAGAATAAAGTGTAAATATTAAGAGAATAAAGTGTAAATATGAAAGAATAAAGTGTAAATATTAAAGAATAAAGTGTAAATATTAAAGAATAAAGTGTAAATATTAGAGAATAAAGTGTAAATATTAGGAGAATAAAGTGTAAATATTAAGAGAATAAAGTGTAAATATTAAAGAATAAAGTGTAAATATTAGGAGAATAAAGTGTAAATATTAAGAGAATAAAGTGTAAATATTAGAGAATAAAGTGTAAATATTAGAGAATAAAGTGTAAATATTAAAGAATAAAGTGTAAATATTAAAGAATAAAATGTAAATATTAAATATTAGATAATGAAGTGTAAATATTAGATAATAAAGTGTAAATATTAAGAGAATAAAGTGTAAATATTAGGAGAATAAAGTGTAAATATTAAAGAATAAAGTGTAAATATTAAGAGAATAAAGTGTAAATATTAGAGAATAAAGTGTAAATATTACAGAATAAAGTGTAAATATTAAGAGAATAAAGTGTAAATATTAAAGAATAAAGTGTAAATATTAAAAGAATAAAGTGTAAATATTAAGAGAATAAAGTGTAAATATTAAAAGAATAAAGTGTAAATATTAAAAAAATGAAGTGTAAATATTAAAGAATAAAGTGTAAATATTAAAGAATAAAGTGTAAATATTAGAGAATAAAGTGTAAATATTAGGAGAATAAAGTGTAAATATTAAGAGAATAAAGTGTAAATATGAAAGAATAAAGTGTAAATATGAAAGAATAAAGTGTAAATATTAAGAGAATAAAGTGTAAATATGAAAGAATAAAGTGTAAATATTAAGAGAATAAAGTGTAAATATTAAAGAATAAAGTGTAAATATTAAGAGAATAAAGTGTAAATATTAAGAGAATAAAGTGTAAATCTTAGAGAATAAAGTGTAAATATTAAGAGAATAAAGTGTAAATATTAAAACAATGAAGTGTAAATATTAAAAAATAAAGTGTAAATATTAAAGAATAAAGTGTAAATATTAGAGAATAAAGTGTAAATATTAAATATTAGATAATAAAGTGTAAATATTAATAGAATAAAGTGTAAATATTAGCGAATAAAGTGTAAATATTAAGAGAATAAAGTGTAAATATTAGAGAATAAAGTGTAAATATTAAAGAATAAAATGTAAATATTAAATATTAGATAATGAAGTGTAAATATTAGATAATAAAGTGTAAATATTAAAGAATAAAGTGTAAATATTAAAGAATAAAATGTAAATATTAAATATTAGATAATGAAGTGTAAATATTAGATAATAAAGTGTAAATATTAAAGAATAAAGTGTAAATATTAGCGAATAAAGTGTAAATATTAAGAGAATAAAGTGTAAATATTAAAGAATAAAGTGTAAATATTAAAGAATAAAGTGTAAATATTAAGAGAATAAAGTGTAAATATTAGAGAATAAAGTGTAAATATTAAGACAATAAAGTGTAAATATTAAGAGAATAAAGTGTAAATATTAAGAGAATAAAGTGTAAATATTACAGAATAAAGTGTAAATATTAAGAGAATAAAGTGTAAATATGAAAGAATAAAGTGTAAATATTAAGAGAATAAAGTGTAAATATTAAGAGAATAAAGTGTAAATATTAAAAGAATAAAGTGTAAATATTAAAGAATAAAGTGTAAATATTAAAGAATAAAGTGTAAATATTAGCGAATAAAGTGTAAATATTAGGAGAATAAAGTGTAAATATTAAGAGAATAAAGTGTAAATATTAAAGAATAAAATGTAAATATTAAATATTAGATAATGAAGTGTAAATATTAAAGAATAAAGTGTAAATATTAAGAGAATAAAGTGTAAATATTAAAGAATAAAGTGTAAATATTAAAGAATAAAGTGTAAATATTAAGAGAATAAAGTGTAAATATTAGAGAATAAAGTGTAAATATTTGAGAATAAAGTGTAAATATTAGCGAATAAAGTGTAAATATTAGGAGAATAAAGTGTAAATATTAAGAGAATAAAGTGTAAATATTAAAGAATAAAGTGTAAATATTAGCGAATAAAGTGTAAATATTAAGAGAATAAAGTGTAAATATTAGAGAATAAAGTGTAAATATTAAAGAATAAAGTGTAAAAATTAAAGAATAAAGTGTAAATATTAGCGAATAAAGTGTAAATATTAGGAGAATAAAGTGTAAATATTAAGAGAATAAAGTGTAAATATTAAAGAATAAAATGTAAATATTAAATATTAGATAATGAAGTGTAAATATTAAAGAATAAAGTGTAAATATTAAGAGAATAAAGTGTAAATATTAGAGAATAAAGTGTAAATATTAAAGAATAAAGTGTAAATATTAAGAGAATAAAGTGTAAATATTAGAGAATAAAGTGTAAATATTTGAGAATAAAGTGTAAATATTAGCGAATAAAGTGTAAATATTAGGAGAATAAAGTGTAAATATTAAGAGAATAAAGTGTAAATATTAAAGAATAAAGTGTAAATATTAGCGAATAAAGTGTAAATATTAAGAGAATAAAGTGTAAATATTAGAGAATAAAGTGTAAATATTAAAGAATAAAGTGTAAATATTAAAGAATAAAGTGTAAATATTAGCGAATAAAGTGTAAATATTAGGAGAATAAAGTGTAAATATTAAGAGAATAAAGTGTAAATATTAAAGAATAAAGTGTAAATATGAAAGAATAAAGTGTAAATATTAAGAGAATAAAGTGTAAATATTAAAGAATAAAGTGTAAATATTAAGAGAATAAAGTGTAAATATGAAAGAATAAAGTGTAAATATTAAGAGAATAAAGTGTAAATATTAGAGAATAAAGTGTAAATATTAAAGAATAAAGTGTAAAAATTAAAGAATAAAGTGTAAATATTAGCGAATAAAGTGTAAATATTAGGAGAATAAAGTGTAAATATTAAGAGAATAAAGTGTAAATATTAAAGAATAAAATGTAAATATTAAATATTAGATAATGAAGTGTAAATATTAAAGAATAAAGTGTAAATATTAAGAGAATAAAGTGTAAATATTAGAGAATAAAGTGTAAATATTAAAGAATAAAGTGTAAATATTAAGAGAATAAAGTGTAAATATTAGAGAATAAAGTGTAAATATTTGAGAATAAAGTGTAAATATTAGCGAATAAAGTGTAAATATTAGGAGAATAAAGTGTAAATATTAAGAGAATAAAGTGTAAATATTAAAGAATAAAGTGTAAATATTAGCGAATAAAGTGTAAATATTAAGAGAATAAAGTGTAAATATTAGAGAATAAAGTGTAAATATTAAAGAATAAAGTGTAAATATTAAAGAATAAAGTGTAAATATTAGCGAATAAAGTGTAAATATTAGGAGAATAAAGTGTAAATATTAAGAGAATAAAGTGTAAATATTAAAGAATAAAGTGTAAATATGAAAGAATAAAGTGTAAATATTAAGAGAATAAAGTGTAAATATTAAAGAATAAAGTGTAAATATTAAGAGAATAAAGTGTAAATATGAAAGAATAAAGTGTAAATATTAAAGAATAAAGTGTAAATATTAAAGAATAAAGTGTAAATATTAAGAGAATAAAGTGTAAATATTAAAAGAATAAAGTGTAAATATTCGAGAATAAAGTGTAAATATTCGAGAATAAAGTGTAAATATTAAAAAATAAAGTGTAAATATTAAAGAATAAAGTGTAAATATTAAGAGAATAAAGTGTAAATATTAAGAGAATAAAGTGTAAATATGAAAGAATAAAGTGTAAATATTAAGAGAATAAAGTGTAAATATGAAAGAATAAAGTGTAAATATTAAAGAATAAAGTGTAAATATTAAAGAATAAAGTGTAAATATTAAGAGAATAAAGTGTAAATATTAAAAGAATAAAGTGTAAATATTCGAGAATAAAGTGTAAATATTCGAGAATAAAGTGTAAATATTAAAAAATAAAGTGTAAATATTAAAGAATAAAGTGTAAATATTAAGAGAATAAAGTGTAAATATTAGAGAATAAAGTGTAAATATTAAGAGAATAAAGTGTAAATATTAAAAGAATAAAGTGTAAATATTAAGAGAATAAAGTGTAAATATTAGAGAATAAAGTGTAAATATTAAAGAATAAAGTGTAAATATTAAGAGAATAAAGTGTAAATATTAGAGAATAAAGTGTAAATATTTGAGAATAAAGTGTAAATATTAAAGAATAAAGTGTAAATATTAAGAGAATAAAGTGTAAATATTAGAGAATAAAGTGTAAATATTAAAGAATAAAATGTAAATATTAAATATTAGATAATGAAGTGTAAATATTAGATAATAAAGTGTAAATATTAAAGAATAAAGTGTAAATATTAAAGAATAAAATGTAAATATTAAATATTAGATAATGAAGTGTAAATATTAGATAATAAAGTGTAAATATTAAAGAATAAAGTGTAAATATTAGCGAATAAAGTGTAAATATTAAGAGAATAAAGTGTAAATATTAAAGAATAAAGTGTAAATATTAAAGAATAAAGTGTAAATATTAAGAGAATAAAGTGTAAATATTAGAGAATAAAGTGTAAATATTAAGACAATAAAGTGTAAATATTAAGAGAATAAAGTGTAAATATTAAGAGAATAAAGTGTAAATATTACAGAATAAAGTGTAAATATTAAGAGAATAAAGTGTAAATATGAAAGAATAAAGTGTAAATATTAAGAGAATAAAGTGTAAATATTAAGAGAATAAAGTGTAAATATTAAAAGAATAAAGTGTAAATATTAAAGAATAAAGTGTAAATATTAAAGAATAAAGTGTAAATATTAGCGAATAAAGTGTAAATATTAGGAGAATAAAGTGTAAATATTAAGAGAATAAAGTGTAAATATTAAAGAATAAAATGTAAATATTAAATATTAGATAATGAAGTGTAAATATTAAAGAATAAAGTGTAAATATTAAGAGAATAAAGTGTAAATATTAAAGAATAAAGTGTAAATATTAAAGAATAAAGTGTAAATATTAAGAGAATAAAGTGTAAATATTAGAGAATAAAGTGTAAATATTAAAGAATAAAGTGTAAAAATTAAAGAATAAAGTGTAAATATTAGCGAATAAAGTGTAAATATTAGGAGAATAAAGTGTAAATATTAAGAGAATAAAGTGTAAATATTAAAGAATAAAATGTAAATATTAAATATTAGATAATGAAGTGTAAATATTAAAGAATAAAGTGTAAATATTAAGAGAATAAAGTGTAAATATTAGAGAATAAAGTGTAAATATTAAAGAATAAAGTGTAAATATTAAGAGAATAAAGTGTAAATATTAGAGAATAAAGTGTAAATATTTGAGAATAAAGTGTAAATATTAGCGAATAAAGTGTAAATATTAGGAGAATAAAGTGTAAATATTAAGAGAATAAAGTGTAAATATTAAAGAATAAAGTGTAAATATTAGCGAATAAAGTGTAAATATTAAGAGAATAAAGTGTAAATATTAAAGAATAAAGTGTAAATATGAAAGAATAAAGTGTAAATATTAAGAGAATAAAGTGTAAATATTAAAGAATAAAGTGTAAATATTAAGAGAATAAAGTGTAAATATGAAAGAATAAAGTGTAAATATTAAAGAATAAAGTGTAAATATTAAAGAATAAAGTGTAAATATTAAGAGAATAAAGTGTAAATATTAAAAGAATAAAGTGTAAATATTCGAGAATAAAGTGTAAATATTCGAGAATAAAGTGTAAATATTAAAAAATAAAGTGTAAATATTAAAGAATAAAGTGTAAATATTAAAGAATAAAGTGTAAATATTAAGAGAATAAAGTGTAAATATTAAAAGAATAAAGTGTAAATATTCGAGAATAAAGTGTAAATATTCGAGAATAAAGTGTAAATATTAAAAAATAAAGTGTAAATATTAAAGAATAAAGTGTAAATATTAAGAGAATAAAGTGTAAATATTAGAGAATAAAGTGTAAATATTAAGAGAATAAAGTGTAAATATTAAAAGAATAAAGTGTAAATATTAAGAGAATAAAGTGTAAATATGAAAGAATAAAGTGTAAATATTAAGAGAATAAAGTGTAAATATGAAAGAATAAAGTGTAAATATTAAAGAATAAAGTGTAAATATTAAAGAATAAAGTGTAAATATTAAGAGAATAAAGTGTAAATATTAAAAGAATAAAGTGTAAATATTCGAGAATAAAGTGTAAATATTCGAGAATAAAGTGTAAATATTAAAAAATAAAGTGTAAATATTAAAGAATAAAGTGTAAATATTAAGAGAATAAAGTGTAAATATTAGAGAATAAAGTGTAAATATTAAGAGAATAAAGTGTAAATATTAAAAGAATAAAGTGTAAATATTAAGAGAATAAAGTGTAAATATTAGAGAATAAAGTGTAAATATTAAAGAATAAAGTGTAAATATTAAGAGAATAAAGTGTAAATATTAGAGAATAAAGTGTAAATATTTGAGAATAAAGTGTAAATATTAGCGAATAAAGTGTAAATATTAGCGAATAAAGTGTAAATATTAGGAGAATAAAGTGGAAATATTAAGAGAATAAAGTGTAAATATTAAAGAATAAAGTGTAAATATTAGCGAATAAAGTGTAAATATTAAGAGAATAAAGTGTAAATATTAGAGAATAAAGTGTAAATATTAGCGAATAAAGTGTAAATATTAAAGAATAAAGTGTAAATATTAGCGAATAAAGTGTAAATATTAGGAGAATAAAGTGTAAATATTAAGAGAATAAAGTGTAAATATTAAAGAATAAAGTGTAAATATGAAAGAATAAAGTGTAAATATTAAGAGAATAAAGTGTAAATATTAAGAGTATAAAGTGTAAATATTAAAAGAATAAAGTGTAAATATTAAAAAATAAAGTGTAAATATTAAAGAATAAAGTGTAAATATTAAGAGAATAAAGTGTAAATATTAAGAGAATAAAGTGTAAATATTCGAAAATAAAGTGTAAATATTCGAGAATAAAGTGTAAATCTTAGAGAATAAAGTGTAAATATTAAGAGAATAAAGTGTAAATATTAAAAGAATAAAGTGTAAATATTAAAAAATGAAGTGTAAATATTAAAGAATAAAGTGTAAATATTAGAGAATAAAGTGTAAATATTAAATATTAGATAATAAAGTGTAAATATTAAAGAATAAAGTGTAAATATTAAAAGAATAAAGTGTAAATATTAAGAGAATAAAGTGTAAATATTAAAAGAATAAAGTGTAAATATTAAAGAATAAAGTGTAAATATTAGGAGAATAAAGTGTAAATATTAAAGAATAAAGTGTAAATATTAAAAGAATAAAGTGTAAATATTTAAGAATAAAGTGTAAATATTAGAGAATAAAGTGTAAATATTAAAGAATAAAATGTAAATATTAAATATTAGATAATGAAGTGTAAATATTAGATAATAAAGTGTAAATATTAAAGAATAAAGTGTAAATATTAAGAGAATAAAGTGTAGATATTAAGAGAATAAAGTGTAAATATTAAAGAATAAAGTGTAAATATTAAGAGAATAAAGTGTAAATATTAGAGAATAAAGTGTAAATATTAAAGAATAAAATGTAAATATTAAATATTAGATAATGAAGTGTAAATATTAGATAATAAAGTGTAAATATGAAAGAATAAAGTGTAAATATTAGAGAATAGAGTGTAAATATTAAAGAATGAAGTGTAAATATTTGAGAATAAAGTGTAAATATTAAAGAATAAAGTGTAAATATTACAGAATAAAGTGTAAATATTAAAGAATAAAGTGTAAATATTAAATATTAGATAATGAAGTGTAAATATTAGAGAATAAAGTGTAAATATTAAAGAATAAAGTGTAAATATTAGAGAATAAAGTGTAAATATTAATAGAATAAAGTGTAAATATTACAGAATAAAGTGTAAATATTAAGAGAATAAAGTTTAAATATTAAAGAATAAAGTGTAAATATTAGAGAATAAAGTGTAAATATAAAGAATAAAGTGTAAATATTAAGAGAATAAAGTGTAAATATGAAAGAATAAAGTGTAAATATTAGAGAATAAAGTGTAAATATTAAAGAATAAAGTGTAAATATTAAAGAATAAAATTTAAATATTAAATATTAGATAATGAAGTGTAAATATTAGATAATAAAGTGTAAATATTAAAGAATAAAGTGTAAATATTAGAGAATAAAGTGTAAATATTAAAGAATAAAGTGTAAATATTAAGAGAATAAAGTGTAAATATTAAGAGAATAAAGTGTAAATATTCGAAAATAAAGTGTAAATATTCGAGAATAAAGTGTAAATCTTAGAGAATAAAGTGTAAATATTAAGAGAATAAAGTGTAAATATTAAAAGAATAAAGTGTAAATATAAAAAAATAAAGTGTAAATATTAAAGAATAAAGTGTAAATATTAGAGAATAAAGTGTAAATATTAAATATTAGATAATGAAGTGTAAATATTAGAGAATAAAGTGTAAATATTAAAGAATAAAGTGTAAATATTAAGAGAATAAAGTGTAAATATTAAAGAATAAAGTGTAAATATTAAGAGAATAAAGTGTAAATATGAAAGAATAAAGTGTAAATATTAAAGAATAAAGTGTAAATATTAAAGAATAAAGTGTAAATATTAAGAGAATAAAGTGTAAATATTAAAAGAATAAAGTGTAAATATTCGAGAATAAAGTGTAAATATTCGAGAATAAAGTGTAAATATTAAAAAATAAAGTGTAAATATTAAAGAATAAAGTGTAAATATTAAAGAATAAAGTGTAAATATTAAGAGAATAAAGTGTAAATATTAAAAGAATAAAGTGTAAATATTCGAGAATAAAGTGTAAATATTCGAGAATAAAGTGTAAATATTAAAAAATAAAGTGTAAATATTAAAGAATAAAGTGTAAATATTAAGAGAATAAAGTGTAAATATTAGAGAATAAAGTGTAAATATTAAGAGAATAAAGTGTAAATATTAAAAGAATAAAGTGTAAATATTAAGAGAATAAAGTGTAAATATGAAAGAATAAAGTGTAAATATTAAGAGAATAAAGTGTAAATATGAAAGAATAAAGTGTAAATATTAAAGAATAAAGTGTAAATATTAAAGAATAAAGTGTAAATATTAAGAGAATAAAGTGTAAATATTAAAAGAATAAAGTGTAAATATTCGAGAATAAAGTGTAAATATTCGAGAATAAAGTGTAAATATTAAAAAATAAAGTGTAAATATTAAAGAATAAAGTGTAAATATTAAGAGAATAAAGTGTAAATATTAGAGAATAAAGTGTAAATATTAAGAGAATAAAGTGTAAATATTAAAAGAATAAAGTGTAAATATTAAGAGAATAAAGTGTAAATATTAGAGAATAAAGTGTAAATATTAAAGAATAAAGTGTAAATATTAAGAGAATAAAGTGTAAATATTAGAGAATAAAGTGTAAATATTTGAGAATAAAGTGTAAATATTAGCGAATAAAGTGTAAATATTAGCGAATAAAGTGTAAATATTAGGAGAATAAAGTGGAAATATTAAGAGAATAAAGTGTAAATATTAAAGAATAAAGTGTAAATATTAGCGAATAAAGTGTAAATATTAAGAGAATAAAGTGTAAATATTAGAGAATAAAGTGTAAATATTAGCGAATAAAGTGTAAATATTAAAGAATAAAGTGTAAATATTAGCGAATAAAGTGTAAATATTAGGAGAATAAAGTGTAAATATTAAGAGAATAAAGTGTAAATATTAAAGAATAAAGTGTAAATATGAAAGAATAAAGTGTAAATATTAAGAGAATAAATTGTAAATATTCGAGAATAAAGTGTAAATCTTAGAGAATAAAGTGTAAATATTAAGAGTATAAAGTGTAAATATTAAAAGAATAAAGTGTAAATATTAAAAAATAAAGTGTAAATATTAAAGAATAAAGTGTAAATATTAAGAGAATAAAGTGTAAATATTAAGAGAATAAAGTGTAAATATTCGAAAATAAAGTGTAAATATTCGAGAATAAAGTGTAAATCTTAGAGAATAAAGTGTAAATATTAAGAGAATAAAGTGTAAATATTAAAAGAATAAAGTGTAAATATTAAAAAATGAAGTGTAAATATTAAAGAATAAAGTGTAAATATTAGAGAATAAAGTGTAAATATTAAAGAATAAAGTGTAAATATTAAGAGAATAAAGTGTAGATATTAAGAGAATAAAGTGTAAATATTAAAGAATAAAGTGTAAATATTAAGAGAATAAAGTGTAAATATTAGAGAATAAAGTGTAAATATTAAAGAATAAAATGTAAATATTAAATATTAGATAATGAAGTGTAAATATTAGATAATAAAGTGTAAATATGAAAGAATAAAGTGTAAATATTAGAGAATAGAGTGTAAATATTAAAGAATGAAGTGTAAATATTTGAGAATAAAGTGTAAATATTAAAGAATAAAGTGTAAATATTACAGAATAAAGTGTAAATATTAAAGAATAAAGTGTAAATATTAAATATTAGATAATGAAGTGTAAATATTAGAGAATAAAGTGTAAATATTAAAGAATAAAGTGTAAATATTAGAGAATAAAGTGTAAATATTAATAGAATAAAGTGTAAATATTACAGAATAAAGTGTAAATATTAAGAGAATAAAGTTTAAATATTAAAGAATAAAGTGTAAATATTAGAGAATAAAGTGTAAATATAAAGAATAAAGTGTAAATATTAAGAGAATAAAGTGTAAATATGAAAGAATAAAGTGTAAATATTAGAGAATAAAGTGTAAATATTAAAGAATAAAGTGTAAATATTAAAGAATAAAATTTAAATATTAAATATTAGATAATGAAGTGTAAATATTAGATAATAAAGTGTAAATATTAAAGAATAAAGTGTAAATATTAGAGAATAAAGTGTAAATATTAAAGAATAAAGTGTAAATATTAAGAGAATAAAGTGTAAATATTAAGAGAATAAAGTGTAAATATTCGAAAATAAAGTGTAAATATTCGAGAATAAAGTGTAAATCTTAGAGAATAAAGTGTAAATATTAAGAGAATAAAGTGTAAATATTAAAAGAATAAAGTGTAAATATAAAAAAATAAAGTGTAAATATTAAAGAATAAAGTGTAAATATTAGAGAATAAAGTGTAAATATTAAATATTAGATAATGAAGTGTAAATATTAGAGAATAAAGTGTAAATATTAAAGAATAAAGTGTAAATATTAAGAGAATAAAGTGTAAATATTAAAGAATAAAGTGTAAATATTAAGAGAATAAAGTGTAAATATGAAAGAATAAAGTGTAAATATTAAAGAATAAAGTGTAAATATTAAAGAATAAAGTGTAAATATTAAGAGAATAAAGTGTAAATATTAAAAGAATAAAGTGTAAATATTCGAGAATAAAGTGTAAATATTCGAGAATAAAGTGTAAATATTAAAAAATAAAGTGTAAATATTAAAGAATAAAGTGTAAATATTAAAGAATAAAGTGTAAATATTAAGAGAATAAAGTGTAAATATTAAAAGAATAAAGTGTAAATATTCGAGAATAAAGTGTAAATATTCGAGAATAAAGTGTAAATATTAAAAAATAAAGTGTAAATATTAAAGAATAAAGTGTAAATATTAAGAGAATAAAGTGTAAATATTAGAGAATAAAGTGTAAATATTAAGAGAATAAAGTGTAAATATTAAAAGAATAAAGTGTAAATATTAAGAGAATAAAGTGTAAATATGAAAGAATAAAGTGTAAATATTAAGAGAATAAAGTGTAAATATGAAAGAATAAAGTGTAAATATTAAAGAATAAAGTGTAAATATTAAGAGAATAAAGTGTAAATATTAAAAGAATAAAGTGTAAATATTCGAGAATAAAGTGTAAATATTCGAGAATAAAGTGTAAATATTAAAAAATAAAGTGTAAATATTAAAGAATAAAGTGTAAATATTAAGAGAATAAAGTGTAAATATTAGAGAATAAAGTGTAAATATTAAGAGAATAAAGTGTAAATATTAAAAGAATAAAGTGTAAATATTAAGAGAATAAAGTGTAAATATTAGAGAATAAAGTGTAAATATTAAAGAATAAAGTGTAAATATTAAGAGAATAAAGTGTAAATATTAGAGAATAAAGTGTAAATATTTGAGAATAAAGTGTAAATATTAGCGAATAAAGTGTAAATATTAGCGAATAAAGTGTAAATATTAGGAGAATAAAGTGGAAATATTAAGAGAATAAAGTGTAAATATTAAAGAATAAAGTGTAAATATTAGCGAATAAAGTGTAAATATTAAGAGAATAAAGTGTAAATATTAGAGAATAAAGTGTAAATATTAGCGAATAAAGTGTAAATATTAAAGAATAAAGTGTAAATATTAGCGAATAAAGTGTAAATATTAGGAGAATAAAGTGTAAATATTAAGAGAATAAAGTGTAAATATTAAAGAATAAAGTGTAAATATGAAAGAATAAAGTGTAAATATTAAGAGAATAAATTGTAAATATTCGAGAATAAAGTGTAAATCTTAGAGAATAAAGTGTAAATATTAAGAGTATAAAGTGTAAATATTAAAAGAATAAAGTGTAAATATTAAAAAATAAAGTGTAAATATTAAAGAATAAAGTGTAAATATTAAGAGAATAAAGTGTAAATATTAAGAGAATAAAGTGTAAATATTCGAAAATAAAGTGTAAATATTCGAGAATAAAGTGTAAATCTTAGAGAATAAAGTGTAAATATTAAGAGAATAAAGTGTAAATATTAAAAGAATAAAGTGTAAATATTAAAAAATGAAGTGTAAATATTAAAGAATAAAGTGTAAATATTAGAGAATAAAGTGTAAATATTAAATATTAGATAATAAAGTGTAAATATTAAAGAATAAAGTGTAAATATTAAAAGAATAAAGTGTAAATATTAAGAGAATAAAGTGTAAATATTAAAAGAATAAAGTGTAAATATTAAAGAATAAAGTGTAAATATTAGGAGAATAAAGTGTAAATATTAAAGAATAAAGTGTAAATAGTAAAAGAATAAAGTGTAAATATTTAAGAATAAAGTGTAAATATTAGAGAATAAAGTGTAAATATTAAAGAATAAAATGTAAATATTAAATATTAGATAATGAAGTGTAAATATTAGATAATAAAGTGTAAATATTAAAGAATAAAGTGTAAATATTAAGAGAATAAAGTGTAGATATTAAGAGAATAAAGTGTAAATATTAAAGAATAAAGTGTAAATATTAAGAGAATAAAGTGTAAATATTAGAGAATAAAGTGTAAATATTAAAGAATAAAATGTAAATATTAAATATTAGATAATGAAGTGTAAATATTAGATAATAAAGTGTAAATATGAAAGAATAAAGTGTAAATATTAGAGAATAGAGTGTAAATATTAAAGAATGAAGTGTAAATATTCGAGAATAAAGTGTAAATATTCGAGAATAAAGTGTAAATATTAAAAAATAAAGTGTAAATATTAAAGAATAAAGTGTAAATATTAAGAGAATAAAGTGTAAATATTAGAGAATAAAGTGTAAATATTAAGAGAATAAAGTGTAAATATTAAAAGAATAAAGTGTAAATATTAAGAGAATAAAGTGTAAATATGAAAGAATAAAGTGTAAATATTAAGAGAATAAAGTGTAAATATGAAAGAATAAAGTGTAAATATTAAAGAATAAAGTGTAAATATTAAAGAATAAAGTGTAAATATTAAGAGAATAAAGTGTAAATATTAAAAGAATAAAGTGTAAATATTCGAGAATAAAGTGTAAATATTCGAGAATAAAGTGTAAATATTAAAAAATAAAGTGTAAATATTAAAGAATAAAGTGTAAATATTAAGAGAATAAAGTGTAAATATTAGAGAATAAAGTGTAAATATTAAGAGAATAAAGTGTAAATATTAAAAGAATAAAGTGTAAATATTAAGAGAATAAAGTGTAAATATTAGAGAATAAAGTGTAAATATTAAAGAATAAAGTGTAAATATTAAGAGAATAAAGTGTAAATATTAGAGAATAAAGTGTAAATATTTGAGAATAAAGTGTAAATATTAGCGAATAAAGTGTAAATATTAGCGAATAAAGTGTAAATATTAGGAGAATAAAGTGGAAATATTAAGAGAATAAAGTGTAAATATTAAAGAATAAAGTGTAAATATTAGCGAATAAAGTGTAAATATTAAGAGAATAAAGTGTAAATATTAGAGAATAAAGTGTAAATATTAGCGAATAAAGTGTAAATATTAAAGAATAAAGTGTAAATATTAGCGAATAAAGTGTAAATATTAGGAGAATAAAGTGTAAATATTAAGAGAATAAAGTGTAAATATTAAAGAATAAAGTGTAAATATGAAAGAATAAAGTGTAAATATTAAGAGAATAAATTGTAAATATTCGAGAATAAAGTGTAAATCTTAGAGAATAAAGTGTAAATATTAAGAGTATAAAGTGTAAATATTAAAAGAATAAAGTGTAAATATTAAAAAATAAAGTGTAAATATTAAAGAATAAAGTGTAAATATTAAGAGAATAAAGTGTAAATATTAAGAGAATAAAGTGTAAATATTCGAAAATAAAGTGTAAATATTCGAGAATAAAGTGTAAATCTTAGAGAATAAAGTGTAAATATTAAGAGAATAAAGTGTAAATATTAAAAGAATAAAGTGTAAATATTAAAAAATGAAGTGTAAATATTAAAGAATAAAGTGTAAATATTAGAGAATAAAGTGTAAATATTAAATATTAGATAATAAAGTGTAAATATTAAAGAATAAAGTGTAAATATTAAAAGAATAAAGTGTAAATATTAAGAGAATAAAGTGTAAATATTAAAAGAATAAAGTGTAAATATTAAAGAATAAAGTGTAAATATTAGGAGAATAAAGTGTAAATATTAAAGAATAAAGTGTAAATATTAAAAGAATAAAGTGTAAATATTTAAGAATAAAGTGTAAATATTAGAGAATAAAGTGTAAATATTAAAGAATAAAATGTAAATATTAAATATTAGATAATGAAGTGTAAATATTAGATAATAAAGTGTAAATATGAAAGAATAAAGTGTAAATATTAGAGAATAGAGTGTAAATATTAAAGAATGAAGTGTAAATATTCGAGAATAAAGTGTAAATATTCGAGAATAAAGTGTAAATATTAAAAAATAAAGTGTAAATATTAAAGAATAAAGTGTAAATATTAAGAGAATAAAGTGTAAATATTAGAGAATAAAGTGTAAATATTAAGAGAATAAAGTGTAAATATTAAAAGAATAAAGTGTAAATATTAAGAGAATAAAGTGTAAATATGAAAGAATAAAGTGTAAATATTAAGAGAATAAAGTGTAAATATGAAAGAATAAAGTGTAAATATTAAAGAATAAAGTGTAAATATTAAAGAATAAAGTGTAAATATTAAGAGAATAAAGTGTAAATATTAAAAGAATAAAGTGTAAATATTCGAGAATAAAGTGTAAATATTCGAGAATAAAGTGTAAATATTAAAAAATAAAGTGTAAATATTAAAGAATAAAGTGTAAATATTAAGAGAATAAAGTGTAAATATTAGAGAATAAAGTGTAAATATTAAGAGAATAAAGTGTAAATATTAAAAGAATAAAGTGTAAATATTAAGAGAATAAAGTGTAAATATTAGAGAATAAAGTGTAAATATTAAAGAATAAAGTGTAAATATTAAGAGAATAAAGTGTAAATATTAGAGAATAAAGTGTAAATATTTGAGAATAAAGTGTAAATATTAGCGAATAAAGTGTAAATATTAGCGAATAAAGTGTAAATATTAGGAGAATAAAGTGGAAATATTAAGAGAATAAAGTGTAAATATTAAAGAATAAAGTGTAAATATTAGCGAATAAAGTGTAAATATTAAGAGAATAAAGTGTAAATATTAGAGAATAAAGTGTAAATATTAGCGAATAAAGTGTAAATATTAAAGAATAAAGTGTAAATATTAGCGAATAAAGTGTAAATATTAGGAGAATAAAGTGTAAATATTAAGAGAATAAAGTGTAAATATTAAAGAATAAAGTGTAAATATGAAAGAATAAAGTGTAAATATTAAGAGAATAAATTGTAAATATTCGAGAATAAAGTGTAAATCTTAGAGAATAAAGTGTAAATATTAAGAGTATAAAGTGTAAATATTAAAAGAATAAAGTGTAAATATTAAAAAATAAAGTGTAAATATTAAAGAATAAAGTGTAAATATTAAGAGAATAAAGTGTAAATATTAAGAGAATAAAGTGTAAATATTCGAAAATAAAGTGTAAATATTCGAGAATAAAGTGTAAATCTTAGAGAATAAAGTGTAAATATTAAGAGAATAAAGTGTAAATATTAAAAGAATAAAGTGTAAATATTAAAAAATGAAGTGTAAATATTAAAGAATAAAGTGTAAATATTAGAGAATAAAGTGTAAATATTAAATATTAGATAATAAAGTGTAAATATTAAAGAATAAAGTGTAAATATTAAAAGAATAAAGTGTAAATATTAAGAGAATAAAGTGTAAATATTAAAAGAATAAAGTGTAAATATTAAAGAATAAAGTGTAAATATTAGGAGAATAAAGTGTAAATATTAAAGAATAAAGTGTAAATATTAAAAGAATAAAGTGTAAATATTTAAGAATAAAGTGTAAATATTAGAGAATAAAGTGTAAATATTAAAGAATAAAATGTAAATATTAAATATTAGATAATGAAGTGTAAATATTAGATAATAAAGTGTAAATATTAAAGAATAAAGTGTAAATATTAAGAGAATAAAGTGTAGATATTAAGAGAATAAAGTGTAAATATTAAAGAATAAAGTGTAAATATTAAGAGAATAAAGTGTAAATATTAGAGAATAAAGTGTAAATATTAAAGAATAAAATGTAAATATTAAATATTAGATAATGAAGTGTAAATATTAGATAATAAAGTGTAAATATGAAAGAATAAAGTGTAAATATTAGAGAATAGAGTGTAAATATTAAAGAATGAAGTGTAAATATTTGAGAATAAAGTGTAAATATTAAAGAATAAAGTGTAAATATTACAGAATAAAGTGTAAATATTAAAGAATAAAGTGTAAATATTAATATAATATTAGATAATGAAGTGTAAATATTAGAGAATAAAGTGTAAATATTAAAGAATAAAGTGTAAATATTAGAGAATAAAGTGTAAATATTAATAGAATAAAGTGTAAATATTACAGAATAAAGTGTAAATATTAAGAGAATAAAGTTTAAATATTAAAGAATAAAGTGTAAATATTAGAGAATAAAGTGTAAATATAAAGAATAAAGTGTAAATATTAAGAGAATAAAGTGTAAATATGAAAGAATAAAGTGTAAATATTAGAGAATAAAGTGTAAATATTAAAGAATAAAGTGTAAATATTAAAGAATAAAATTTAAATATTAAATATTAGATAATGAAGTGTAAATAATAGATAATAAAGTGTAAATATTAAAGAATAAAGTGTAAATATTAGAGAATAAAGTGTAAATATTAAGAGAATAAAGTGTAAATATTCAAGAATAAAGTGTAAATATTAAGAGAATAAAGTGTAAATCTTAGGGAATAAAGTGTAAATATTAAGAGAATAAAGTGTAAATATTAAAAAATAAAGTGTAAATATTAAAGAATAAAGTGTAAATATTAAGAGAATAAAGTGTAAATATTAAGAGAATAAAGTGTAAATATTCGAAAATAAAGTGTAAATATTCGAGAATAAAGTGTAAATCTTAGAGAATAAAGTGTAAATATTAAGAGAATAAAGTGTAAATATTAAAAGAATAAAGTGTAAATATAAAAAAATAAAGTGTAAATATTAAAGAATAAAGTGTAAATATTAGAGAATAAAGTGTAAATATTAAATATTAGATAATAAAGTGTAAATATTAGAGAATAAAGTGTAAATATTAAAGAATAAAGTGTAAATATTAAGAGAATAAAGTGTAAATATTAGAGAATAAAGTGTAAATATTAAAGAGTAAAGTGTAAATATTAGAGAATAAAGTGTAAATATTAAGAGAATAAAGTGTAAATATTAGAGAATAAAGTGTAAATATTAAAGAATAAAGTGTAAATATTAAAGAATAAAGTGTAAATATTAAAGAATAAAGTGTAAATATTAGGAGAATAAAGTGTAAATATTAAGAGAATAAAGTGTAAATATTAGGAGAATAAAGTGTAAATATTAAGAGAATAAAGTGTAAATATTCGAGAATAAAGTGTAAATATTAAGAGAATAAAGTGTAAATATTAAAAGAATAAAGTGTAAATATTAAAGAATAAAGTGTAAATATTAAGAGAATAAAGTGTAAATATTAGAGAATAAAGTGTAAATATTAGCGAATAAAGTGTAAATATTAAAGAATAAAGTGTAAATATGAAAGAATAAAGTGTAAATATTAAGAGAATAAAGTGTAAATATTCGAGAATAAAGTGTAAATATTAAGAGAATAAAGTGTAAATATTAAAAGAATAAAGTGTAAATATTAGAGAATAAAGTGTAAATATTAAATATTAGATAATAAAGTGTAAATATTAAGAGAATAAAGTGTAAATATTAGCGAATAAAGTGTAAATATTAAGAGAATAAAGTGTAAATATTAGAGAATAAAGTGTAAATATTAAAGAATAAAATGTAAATATTAAATATTAGATAATGAAGTGTAAATATTAGATAATAAAGTGTAAATATTAAAGAATAAAGTGTAAATATTAGAGAATAAAGTGTAAATATTAAGAGAATAAAGTGTAAATATGAAAGAATAAAGTGTAAATATTAGAGAATAAAGTGTAAATATTAAAGAATAAAGTGTAAATATTAAAAGAATAAAGTGTAAATATTCGAGAATAAAGTGTAAATATTAGAGAATAAAGTGTAAATATTAAAGAATAAAATTTAAATATTAAATATTAGATAATGAAGTGTAAATATTAGATAATAAAGTGTAAATATTAAAGAATAAAGTGTAAATATTAGATAATAAAGTGTAAATATTAGGAGAATAAAGTGTAAATATTAAGAGAATAAAGTGTAAATATTAAAGAATAAAGTGTAAATATTAGGAGAATAAAGTGTAAATATTAGAGAATAAAGTGTAAATATTAGCGAATAAAGTGTAAATATTAAGAGAATAAAGTGTAAATATTCGAGAATAAAGTGTAAATATTAAGAGAATAAAGTGTAAATATTAAAAGAATAAAGTGTAAATATTAGAGAATAAAGTGTAAATATTAAATATTAGATAATAAAGTGTAAATATTAAGAGAATAAAGTGTAAATATTAGAGAATAAAGTGTAAATATTAGGAGAATAAAGTGTAAATATTAAAGAATAAAGTGTAAATATTAAGAGAATAAAGTGTAAATATTAGAGAATAAAGTGTAAATATTACAGAATAAAGTGTAAATATTAAGAGAATAAAGTGTAAATATTAAAGAATAAAGTGTAAATATTAAAAGAATAAAGTGTAAATATTAAGAGAATAAAGTGTAAATATTAAAAGAATAAAGTGTAAATATTAAAAAAATGAAGTGTAAATATTAAAGAATAAAGTGTAAATATTAAAGAATAAAGTGTAAATATTAGAGAATAAAGTGTAAATATTAGGAGAATAAAGTGTAAATATTAAGAGAATAAAGTGTAAATATTAAAGAATAAAGTGTAAATATTAGGAGAATAAAGTGTAAATATTAAGAGAATAAAGTGTAAATATTAGAGAATAAAGTGTAAATATTAGAGAATAAAGTGTAAATATTAGCGAATAAAGTGTAAATATTAAAGAATAAAGTGTAAATATTAAAGAATAAAATGTAAATATTAAATATTAGATAATGAAGTGTAAATATTAGATAATAAAGTGTAAATATTAAGAGAATAAAGTGTAAATATTAGGAGAATAAAGTGTAAATATTAAAGAATAAAGTGTAAATATTAAAAGAATAAAGTGTAAATATAAAAAAATAAAGTGTAAATATTAAAGAATAAAGTGTAAATATTAGAGAATAAAGTGTAAATATTAAATATTAGATAATAAAGTGTAAATATTAGAGAATAAAGTGTAAATATTAAAGAATAAAGTGTAAATATTAAGAGAATAAAGTGTAAATATTAGAGAATAAAGTGTAAATATTAAAGAGTAAAGTGTAAATATTAGAGAATAAAGTGTAAATATTAAGAGAATAAAGTGTAAATATTAGAGAATAAAGTGTAAATATTAAAGAATAAAGTGTAAATATTAAAGAATAAAGTGTAAATATTAGGAGAATAAAGTGTAAATATTAAGAGAATAAAGTGTAAATATTAGGAGAATAAAGTGTAAATATTAAGAGAATAAAGTGTAAATATTCGAGAATAAAGTGTAAATATTAAGAGAATAAAGTGTAAATATTAAAAGAATAAAGTGTAAATTTTAAAGAATAAAGTGTAAATATTAAGAGAATAAAGTGTAAATATTAGAGAATAAAGTGTAAATATTAGCGAATAAAGTGTAAATATTAAAGAATAAAGTGTAAATATGAAAGAATAAAGTGTAAATATTAAGAGAATAAAGTGTAAATATTCGAGAATAAAGTGTAAATATTAAGAGAATAAAGTGTAAATATTAAAAGAATAAAGTGTAAATATTAGAGAATAAAGTGTAAATATTAAATATTAGATAATAAAGTGTAAATATTAAGAGAATAAAGTGTAAATATTAGCGAATAAAGTGTAAATATTAAGAGAATAAAGTGTAAATATTAGAGAATAAAGTGTAAATATTAAAGAATAAAATGTAAATATTAAATATTAGATAATGAAGTGTAAATATTAGATAATAAAGTGTAAATATTAAAGAATAAAGTGTAAATATTAGAGAATAAAGTGTAAATATTAAGAGAATAAAGTGTAAATATTCGAGAATAAAGTGTAAATATTAGAGAATAAAGTGTAAATATTAAAGAATAAAATTTAAATATTAAATATTAGATAATGAAGTGTAAATATTAGATAATAAAGTGTAAATATTAAAGAATAAAGTGTAAATATTAGATAATAAAGTGTAAATATTAGGAGAATAAAGTGTAAATATTAAGAGAATAAAGTGTAAATATTAAAGAATAAAGTGTAAATATTAGGAGAATAAAGTGTAAATATTAGAGAATAAAGTGTAAATATTAGCGAATAAAGTGTAAATATTAAGAGAATAAAGTGTAAATATTCGAGAATAAAGTGTAAATATTAAGAGAATAAAGTGTAAATATTAAAAGAATAAAGTGTAAATATTAGAGAATAAAGTGTAAATATTAAATATTAGATAATAAAGTGTAAATATTAAGAGAATAAAGTGTAAATATTAGAGAATAAAGTGTAAATATTAGGAGAATAAAGTGTAAATATTAAAGAATAAAGTGTAAATATTAAGAGAATAAAGTGTAAATATTAGGAGAATAAAGTGTAAATATTAAAGAATAAAGTGTAAATATTAAGAGAATAAAGTGTAAATATTAGAGAATAAAGTGTAAATATTACAGAATAAAGTGTAAATATTAAGAGAATAAAGTGTAAATATTAAAGAATAAAGTGTAAATATTAAAAGAATAAAGTGTAAATATTAAGAGAATAAAGTGTAAATATTAAAAGAATAAAGTGTAAATATTAAAAAAATGAAGTGTAAATATTAAAGAATAAAGTGTAAATATTAAAGAATAAAGTGTAAATATTAGAGAATAAAGTGTAAATATTAGGAGAATAAAGTGTAAATATTAAGAGAATAAAGTGTAAATATTAAAGAATAAAGTGTAAATATTAGGAGAATAAAGTGTAAATATTAAGAGAATAAAGTGTAAATATTAGAGAATAAAGTGTAAATATTAGAGAATAAAGTGTAAATATTAGCGAATAAAGTGTAAATATTAAAGAATAAAGTGTAAATATTAAAGAATAAAATGTAAATATTAAATATTAGATAATGAAGTGTAAATATTAGATAATAAAGTGTAAATATTAAGAGAATAAAGTGTAAATATTAGGAGAATAAAGTGTAAATATTAAAGAATAAAGTGTAAATATTAAGAGAATAAAGTGTAAATATTAGAGAATAAAGTGTAAATATTACAGAATAAAGTGTAAATATTAAGAGAATAAAGTGTAAATATTAAAGAATAAAGTGTAAATATTAAAAGAATAAAGTGTAAATATTAAGAGAATAAAGTGTAAATATTAAAAGAATAAAGTGTAAATATTAAAAAAATGAAGTGTAAATATTAAAGAATAAAGTGTAAATATTAAAGAATAAAGTGTAAATATTAGAGAATAAAGTGTAAATATTAGGAGAATAAAGTGTAAATATTAAGAGAATAAAGTGTAAATATTAAAGAATAAAGTGTAAATATTAGGAGAATAAAGTGTAAATATTAGGAGAATAAAGTGTAAATATTAAGAGAATAAAGTGTAAATATTAGAGAATAAAGTGTAAATATTAGAGAATAAAGTGTAAATATTAGCGAATAAAGTGTAAATATTAAAGAATAAAGTGTAAATATTAAAGAATAAAATGTAAATATTAAATATTAGATAATGAAGTGTAAATATTAGATAATAAAGTGTAAATATTAAAGAATAAAGTGTAAATATGAAAGAATAAAGTGTAAATATTAAGAGAATAAAGTGTAAATATGAAAGAATAAAGTGTAAATATTAAAGAATAAAGTGTAAATATTAGAGAATAAAGTGTAAATATTAGGAGAATAAAGTGTAAATATTAGAGAATAAAGTGTAAATATTAAAAGAATAAAGTGTAAATATTAAGAGAATAAAGTGTAAATATTAAAAGAATAAAGTGTAAATATTAAAGAATAAAGTGTAAATATTAGGAGAATAAAGTGTAAATATTAAAGAATAAAGTGTAAATATTAAAAGAATAAAGTGTAAATATTTAAGAATAAAGTGTAAATATTAGAGAATAAAGTGTAAATATTAAAGAATAAAATGTAAATATTAAATATTAGATAATGAAGTGTAAATATTAGATAATAAAGTGTAAATATTAGAGAATAAAGTGTAAATATTAGCGAATAAAGTGTAAATATTAAGAGAATAAAGTGTAAATATGAAAGAATAAAGTGTAAATATTAAAGAATAAAGTGTAAATATTAGAGAATAAAGTGTAAATATTAGGAGAATAAAGTGTAAATATTAAGAGAATAAAGTGTAAATATTAAAGAATAAAGTGTAAATATTAGGAGAATAAAGTGTAAATATTAAGAGAATAAAGTGTAAATATTAGAGAATAAAGTGTAAATATTAGAGAATAAAGTGTAAATATTAGCGAATAAAGTGTAAATATTAAAGAATAAAGTGTAAATATTAAAGAATAAAATGTAAATATTAAATATTAGATAATGAAGTGTAAATATTAGATAATAAAGTGTAAATATTAAGAGAATAAAGTGTAAATATTAGGAGAATAAAGTGTAAATATTAAAGAATAAAGTGTAAATATTAAAAGAATAAAGTGTAAATATTAAGAGAATAAAGTGTAAATATTAGCGAATAAAGTGTAAATATTAGGAGAATAAAGTGTAAATATTAGAGAATAAAGTGTAAATATTAAAGAATAAAATGTAAATATTAAATATTAGATAATGAAGTGTAAATATTAGATAATAAAGTGTAAATATTAAAGAATAAAGTGTAAATATTAAGAGAATAAAGTGTAAATATTAAAAGAATAAAGTGTAAATATTAAGAGAATAAAGTGTAAATATTAGAGAATAAAGTGTAAATATTAAAGAATAAAGTGTAAATATTAAAGAATAAAGTGTAAATATTAGGAGAATAAAGTGTAAATATTAAGAGAATAAAGTGTAAATATTAGAGAATAAAGTGTAAATATTAGCGAATAAAGTGTAAATATTAAAGAATAAAGTGTAAATATTAAAGAATAAAGTGTAAATATTAAGAGAATAAAGTGTAAATATGAAAGAATAAAGTGTAAATATTAGAGAATAAAGTGTAAATATTAAAAGAATAAAGTGTAAATATTCGAGAATAAAGTGTAAATATTAAAGAATAAAATGTAAATATTAAATATTAGATAATGAAGTGTAAATATTAGATAATAAAGTGTAAATATTAAAGAATAAAGTGTAAATATTAAGAGAATAAAGTGTAGATATTAAGAGAATAAAGTGTAAATATTAAAGAATAAAGTGTAAATATTAAGAGAATAAAGTGTAAATATTAGAGAATAAAGTGTAAATATTAAAGAATAAAATGTAAATATTAAATATTAGATAATGAAGTGTAAATATTAGATAATAAAGTGTAAATATGAAAGAATAAAGTGTAAATATTAGAGAATAGAGTGTAAATATTAAAGAATGAAGTGTAAATATTTGAGAATAAAGTGTAAATATTAAAGAATAAAGTGTAAATATTACAGAATAAAGTGTAAATATTAAAGAATAAAGTGTAAATATTAAATATTAGATAATGAAGTGTAAATATTAGAGAATAAAGTGTAAATATTAAAGAATAAAGTGTAAATATTAGAGAATAAAGTGTAAATATTAATAGAATAAAGTGTAAATATTACAGAATAAAGTGTAAATATTAAGAGAATAAAGTTTAAATATTAAAGAATAAAGTGTAAATATTAGAGAATAAAGTGTAAATATAAAGAATAAAGTGTAAATATTAAGAGAATAAAGTGTAAATATGAAAGAATAAAGTGTAAATATTAGAGAATAAAGTGTAAATATTAAAGAATAAAGTGTAAATATTAAAGAATAAAATTTAAATATTAAATATTAGATAATGAAGTGTAAATATTAGATAATAAAGTGTAAATATTAAAGAATAAAGTGTAAATATTAGAGAATAAAGTGTAAATATTAAGAGAATAAAGTGTAAATATTCAAGAATAAAGTGTAAATATTAAGAGAATAAAGTGTAAATCTTAGGGAATAAAGTGTAAATATTAAGAGAATAAAGTGTAAATATTAAAAAATAAAGTGTAAATATTAAAGAATAAAGTGTAAATATTAAGAGAATAAGTGTAAATATTAAGAGAATAAAGTGTAAATATTCGAAAATAAAGTGTAAATATTCGAGAATAAAGTGTAAATCTTAGAGAATAAAGTGTAAATATTAAGAGAATAAAGTGTAAATATTAAAAGAATAAAGTGTAAATATAAAAAAATAAAGTGTAAATATTAAAGAATAAAGTGTAAATATTAGAGAATAAAGTGTAAATATTAAATATTAGATAATAAAGTGTAAATATTAGAGAATAAAGTGTAAATATTAAAGAATAAAGTGTAAATATTAAGAGAATAAAGTGTAAATATTAGAGAATAAAGTGTAAATATTAAAGAGTAAAGTGTAAATATTAGAGAATAAAGTGTAAATATTAAGAGAATAAAGTGTAAATATTAGAGAATAAAGTGTAAATATTAAAGAATAAAGTGTAAATATTAGGAGAATAAAGTGTAAATATTAAGAGAATAAAGTGTAAATATTAAGAGAATAAAGTGTAAATATTAAAAGAATAAAGTGTAAATATTAAAGAATAAAGTGTAAATATTAAGAGAATAAAGTGTAAATATTAGAGAATAAAGTGTAAATATTAGCGAATAAAGTGTAAATATTAAAGAATAAAGTGTAAATATGAAAGAATAAATTGTAAATATTAAGAGAATAAAGTGTAAATATTCGAGAATAAAGTGTAAATATTAAGAGAATAAAGTGTAAATATTAAAAGAATAAAGTGTAAATATTAGAGAATAAAGTGTAAATATTAAATATTAGATAATAAAGTGTAAATATTAAGAGAATAAAGTGTAAATATTAGCGAATAAAGTGTAAATATTAAGAGAATAAAGTGTAAATATTAGAGAATAAAGTGTAAATATTAAAGAATAAAATGTAAATATTAAATATTAGATAATGAAGTGTAAATATTAGATAATAAAGTGTAAATATTAAAGAATAAAGTGTAAATATTAGAGAATAAAGTGTAAATATTAAGAGAATAAAGTGTAAATATGAAAGAATAAAGTGTAAATATTAGAGAATAAAGTGTAAATATTAAAGAATAAAGTGTAAATATTAAAAGAATAAAGTGTAAATATTCGAGAATAAAGTGTAAATATTAGGAGAATAAAGTGTAAATATTAAGAGAATAAAGTGTAAATATTAAAGAATAAAGTGTAAATATTAGGAGAATAAAGTGTAAATATTAGAGAATAAAGTGTAAATATTAGCGAATAAAGTGTAAATATTAAGAGAATAAAGTGTAAATATTCGAGAATAAAGTGTAAATATTAAGAGAATAAAGTGTAAATATTAAAAGAATAAAGTGTAAATATTAGAGAATAAAGTGTAAATATTAAATATTAGATAATAAAGTGTAAATATTAAGAGAATAAAGTGTAAATATTAGAGAATAAAGTGTAAATATTAGGAGAATAAAGTGTAAATATTAAAGAATAAAGTGTAAATATTAAGAGAATAAAGTGTAAATATTAGAGAATAAAGTGTAAATATTACAGAATAAAGTGTAAATATTAAGAGAATAAAGTGTAAATATTAAAGAATAAAGTGTAAATATTAAAAGAATAAAGTGTAAATATTAAGAGAATAAAGTGTAAATATTAAGAGAATAAAGTGTAAATATAAAAGAATAAAGTAAATAAATATTAAAAAATAAAGTGTAAATATGAAAGAATAAAGTGTAAATATTAGAGAATAAAGTGTAAATATTAAGAGAATAAAGTGTAAATATTAAAAGAATAAAGTGTAAATATTAAGAGAATAAAGTGTAAATATTAAAGAATAAAGTGTAAATATTAGGAGAATAAAGTGTAAATATTAAGAGAATAAAGTGTAAATATTCGAGAATAAAGTGTAAATATTAGAGAATAAAGTGTAAATATTAGCGAATAAAGTGTAAATATTAAAGAATAAAGTGTAAATATTAAAGAATAAAATGTAAATATTAAATATTAGATAATGAAGTGTAAATATTAGATAATAAAGTGTAAATATTAAGAGAATAAAGTGTAAATATTAGGAGAATAAAGTGTAAATATTAAAGAATAAAGTGTAAATATTAAAAGAATAAAGTGTAAATATTAAGAGAATAAAGTGTAAATATTAAAAGAATAAAGTGTAAATATTAAAAAATAAAATGTAAATATTAAATATTAGATAATGAAGTGTAAATATTAGATAATAAAGTGTAAATATTAAGAGAATAAAGTGTAAATATTAGGAGAATAAAGTGTAAATATTAAAGAATAAAGTGTAAATATTAAAAGAATAAAGTGTAAATATTAAGAGAATAAAGTGTAAATATTAAGAGAATAAAGTGTAAATATTAAAACAATGAAGTGTAAATATTAAAAAATAAAGTGTAAATATTAAAGAATAAAGTGTAAATATTAGAGAATAAAGTGTAAATATTAAATATTAGATAATAAAGTGTAAATATTAATAGAATAAAGTGTAAATATTAGCGAATAAAGTGTAAATATTAAGAGAATAAAGTGTAAATATTAGAGAATAAAGTGTAAATATTAAAGAATAAAATGTAAATATTAAATATTAGATAATGAAGTGTAAATATTAGATAATAAAGTGTAAATATTAAAGAATAAAGTGTAAATATTAAAGAATAAAATGTAAATATTAAATATTAGATAATGAAGTGTAAATATTAGATAATAAAGTGTAAATATTAAAGAATAAAGTGTAAATATTAGAGAATAAAGTGTAAATATTAAGACAATAAAGTGTAAATATTAAGAGAATAAAGTGTAAATATTAAGAGAATAAAGTGTAAATATTACAGAATAAAGTGTAAATATTAAGAGAATAAAGTGTAAATATGAAAGAATAAAGTGTAAATATTAAGAGAATAAAGTGTAAATATTAAGAGAATAAAGTGTAAATATTAAAAGAATAAAGTGTAAATATTAAAGAATAAAGTGTAAATATTAAAGAATAAAGTGTAAATATTAGCGAATAAAGTGTAAATATTAGGAGAATAAAGAGTAAATATTAGAGAATAAAGTGTAAATATTAAAGAATAAAATGTAAATATTAAATATTAGATAATGAAGTGTAAATATTAGATAATAAAGTGTAAATATTAAAGAATAAAGTGTAAATATTAAGAGAATAAAGTGTAAATATTAAAAGAATAAAGTGTAAATATTAAGAGAATAAAGTGTAAATATTAGAGAATAAAGTGTAAATATTAAAGAATAAAGTGTAAATATTAAAGAATAAAGTGTAAATATTAGGAGAATAAAGTGTAAATATTAAGAGAATAAAGTGTAAATATTAGAGAATAAAGTGTAAATATTAGCGAATAAAGTGTAAATATTAAAGAATAAAGTGTAAATATTAAAGAATAAAGTGTAAATATTAAGAGAATAAAGTGTAAATATGAAAGAATAAAGTGTAAATATTAAGAGAATAAAGTGTAAATATTAAAAGAATAAAGTGTAAATATTCGAGAATAAAGTGTAAATATTAAGAGAATAAAGTGTAAATATTAAAAGAATAAAGTGTAAATATTAGAGAATAAAGTGTAAATATTAAAAGAATAAAGTGTAAATATTAAGAGAATAAAGTGTAAATATTAGAGAATAAAGTGTAAATATTAAAGAATAAAGTGTAAATATTAGGAGAATAAAGTGTAAATATTAAGAGAATAAAGTGTAAATATTAGAGAATAAAGTGTAAATATTAGAGAATAAAGTGTAAATATTAAAAGAATAAAGTGTAAATATTAAGAGAATAAAGTGTAAATATTAGAGAATAAAGTGTAAATATTAAAGAATAAAGTTTAAATATTAAGAGAATAAAGTGTAAATATTAGAGAATAAAGTGTAAATATTAGCGAATAAAGTGTAAATATTCGAGAATAAAGTGTAAATATTAAAGAATAAAGTGTAAATATTAGAGAATAAAGTGTAAATATTAAATATTAGATAATGAAGTGTAAATATTAGAGAATAAAGTGTAAATATTAAAGAATAAAGTGTAAATATTAGAGAATAAAGTGTAAATATTAAAGAATAAAGTTTAAATATTAAGAGAATAAAGTGTAAATATTAGCGAATAAAGTGTAAATATTAAAGAATAAAGTGTAAATATTAAAGAATAAAGTGTAAATATTAGCGAATAAAGTGTAAATATTAGGAGAATAAAGTGTAAATATTAAGAGAATAAAGTGTAAATATTAAAGAATAAAGTGTAAATATGAAAGAATAAAGTGTAAATATTAAGAGAATAAAGTGTAAATATTAAAGAATAAAGTGTAAATATGAAAGAATAAAGTGTAAATATTAAGAGAATAAAGTGTAAATATGAAAGAATAAAGTGTAAATATTAAGAGAATAAAGTGTAAATATTAAAAGAATAAAGTGTAAATCTTAGGGAATAAAGTGTAAATCTTAGAGAATAAAGTGTAAATATTAAGAGAATAAAGTGTAAATATTAAAGAATAAAGTGTAAATATTAGAGAATAAAGTGTAAATATTAAATATTAGATAATAAAGTGTAAATATGAAAGAATAAAGTGTAAATATTAAGAGAATAAAGTGTAAATATTAAAAGAATAAAGTGTAAATCTTAGGGAATAAAGTGTAAATCTTAGAGAATAAAGTGTAAATATTAAGAGAATAAAGTGTAAATATTAAAGAATAAAGTGTAAATATTAGAGAATAAAGTGTAAATATTAAATATTAGATAATAAAGTGTAAATATTAAAGAATAAAGTGTAAATATTAAGAGAATAAAGTGTAAATATTAAGAGAATAAAGTGTAAATATTCGAAAATAAAGTGTAAATATTCGAGAATAAAGTGTAAATCTTAGAGAATAAAGTGTAAATATTAAGAGAATAAAGTGTAAATATTAAAAGAATAAAGTGTAAATATTAAAAAATAAAGTGTAAATATTAAAGAATAAAGTGTAAATATTAGAGAATAAAGTGTAAATATTAGGAGAATAAAGTGTAAATATTAGGAGAATAAAGTGTAACTATTAAAAAATAAAGTGTAAATATGAAAGAATAAAGTGTAAATATTAGAGAATAAAGTGTAAATATTAAATATTAGATAATAAAGTGTAAATATTAAGAGAATAAAGTGTAAATATTAAGAGAATAAAATGTAAATATTAAATATGAGATAATGAAGTGTAAATATTAGATAATAAAGTGTAAATATTAAAGAATAAAGTGTAAATATAAGAGAATAAAGTGTAAATATTAGGAGAATAAAGTGTAAATATTAAGAGAATAAAGTGTAAATATTCGAGAATAAAGTGTAAATATTAAGAGAATAAAGTGTAAATATTAAAAGAATAAAGTGTAAATATGAAAGAATAAAGTGTAAATATTAAGAGAATAAAGTGTAAATCTTAAGGAATAAAGTGTAAATATTAAGAGAATAAAGTGTAAATATTAAAAGAATAAAGTGTAAATATTAAAAAATAAAGTGTAAATATTAAAGAATAAAGTGTAAATATTAAGAGAATAAAGTGTAAATATTAAGAGAATAAAGTGTAAATATTCGAAAATAAAGTGTAAATATTCGAGAATAAAGTGTAAATCTTAGAGAATAAAGTGTAAATATTAAGAGAATAAAGTGTAAATATTAAAAGAATAAAGTGTAAATATTAAAAAATAAAGTGTAAATATTAAAGAATAAAGTGAAAATATTAGAGAATAAAGTGTAAATATTAAATATTAGATAATAAAGTGTAAATATTAAGAGAATAAAGTGTAAATATTAAGAGAATAAAATGTAAATATTAAATATGAGATAATGAAGTGTAAATATTAGAGAATAAAGTGTAAATATTAAAGAATAAAGTGTAAATATTAGAGAATAAAGTGTAAATATTAAAGAGTAAAGTGTAAATATTAGAGAATAAAGTGTAAATATTAAGAGAATAAAGTGTAAATATTAGAGAATAAAGTGTAAATATTAAAGAATAAAGTGTAAATATTAAAGAATAAAGTGTAAATATTAGGAGAATAAAGTGTAAATATTAGGAGAATAAAGTGTAAATATTAAGAGAATAAAGTGTAAATATTAGAGAATAAAGTGTAAATATTAAGAGAATAAAGTGTAACTATTAAAAAATAAAGTGTAAATATGAAAGAATAAAGTGTAAATATTAGAGAATAAAGTGTAAATATTAAATATTAGATAATAAAGTGTAAATATTAAGAGAATAAAGTGTAAATATTAGCGAATAAAGTGTAAATATTAAGAGAATAAAGTGTAAATATTAGAGAATAAAGTGTAAATATTAAAGAATAAAATGTAAATATTAAATATTAGATAATGAAGTGTAAATATTAGATAATAAAGTGTAAATATTAAAGAATAAAGTGTAAATATTAAGAGAATAAAGTGTAAATATTAGGAGAATAAAGTGTAAATATTAAGAGAATAAAGTGTAAATATTAAAAGAATAAAGTGTAAATATGAAAGAATAAAGTGTAAATATTAAGAGAATAAAGTGTAAATATTAAAGAATAAAGTGTAAATATTAAGAGAATAAAGTGTAAATATTAAAAGAATAAAGTAAATAAATATTAAAAAATAAAGTGTAAATATGAAAGAATAAAGTGTAAATATTAGAGAATAAAGTGTAAATATTAAGAGAATAAAGTGTAAATATTAAAAGAATAAAGTGTAAATATTAAGAGAATAAAGTGTAAATATTAAAGAATAAAGTGTAAATATTAGGAGAATAAAGTGTAAATATTAAGAGAATAAAGTGTAAATATTCGAGAATAAAGTGTAAATATTAAGAGAATAAAGTGTAAATATTAAAAGAATAAAGTGTAAATATTAAAGAATAAAGTGTAAATATTAAGAGAATAAAGTGTAAATATTAGAGAATAAAGTGTAAATATTAGCGAATAAAGTGTAAATATTAAAGAATAAAGTGTAAATATTAGCGAATAAAGTGTAAATATTAAAGAATAAAGTGTAAATATTAAGAGAATAAAGTGTAAATATGAAAGAATAAAGTGTAAATATTAAGAGAATAAAGTGTAAATATTAAAAGAATAAAGTGTAAATATTCGAGAATAAAGTGTAAATCTTAGAGAATAAAGTGTAAATATTAAGAGAATAAAGTGTAAATATTAAAGAATAAAGTGTAAATATTAGAGAATAAAGTGTAAATATTAAATATTAGATAATAAAGTGTAAATATTAGAGAATAAAGTGTAAATATTAGCGAATAAAGTGTAAATATTAAGAGAATAAAGTGTAAATATTAGAGAATAAAGTGTAAATATTAAGAGAATAAAGTGTAACTATTAAAAAATAAAGTGTAAATATTAAAGAATAAAGTGTAAATATTAGAGAATAAAGTGTAAATATTAAATATTAGATAATGAAGTGTAAATATTAGAGAATAAAGTGTAAATATTAAAGAATAAAGTGTAAATATTAGAGAATAAAGTGTAAATATTCGAGAATAAAGTGTAAATATTCGAGAATAAAGTGTAAATATTAAGAGAATAAAGTGTAAATATTAAAAGAATAAAGTGTAAATATTAGAGAATAAAGTGTAAATATTAAATATTAGATAATAAAGTGTAAATATTAAGAGAATAAAGTGTAAATATTAGCGAATAAAGTGTAAATATTAAGAGAATAAAGTGTAAATATTAGAGAATAAAGTGTAAATATTAAAGAATAAAATGTAAATATTAAATATTAGATAATGAAGTGTAAATATTAGATAATAAAGTGTAAATATTAAAGAATAAAGTGTAAATATTAGAGAATAAAGTGTAAATATTAGGAGAATAAAGTGTAAATATTAAGAGAATAAAGTGTAAATATTCGAGAATAAAGTGTAAATATTAAGAGAATAAAGTGTAAATATTAAAGAATAAAGTGTAAATATTAGGAGAATAAAGTGTAAATATTAAGAGAATAAAGTGTAAATATTCGAGAATAAAGGGTAAATATTAAGAGAATAAAGTGTAAATATTAGAGAATAAAGTGTAAATATTAAGAGAATAAAGTGTAAATATTACGAGAATAAAGTGTAAATATTAGAGAATAAAGTGTAAATATTAGCGAATAAAGTGTAAATATTAAAGAATAAAGTGTAAATATTAAAGAATAAAGTGTAAATATTAGGAGAATAAAGTGTAAATATTAAGAGAATAAAGTGTAAATATTAGAGAATAAAGTGTAAATATTAGCGAATAAAGTGTAAATATTAAGAGAATAAAGTGTAAATATTAGAGAATAAAGTGTAAATATTAAGAGAATAAAGTGTAAATATTAGCGAATAAAGTGTAAATATTAAGAGAATAAAGTGTAAATATTAGAGAATAAAGTGTAAATATTAAAGAATAAAGTGTAAATATTAAAGAATAAAGTGTAAATATTAGAGAATAAAGTGTAAATATTAAATATTAGATAATGAAGTGTAAATATTAGAGAATAAAGTGTAAATATTAAAGAATAAAGTGTAAATATTAGAGAATAAAGTGTAAATATTAAAGAATAAAGTTTAAATATTAAGAGAATAAAGTGTAAATATTAGAGAATAAAGTGTAAATATTAAAGAATAAAGTTTAAATATTAAGAGAATAAAGTGTAAATATTAGAGAATAAAGTGTAAATATTAGCGAATAAAGTGTAAATATTCGAGAATAAAGTGTAAATATTAAAGAATAAAGTGTAAATATTAGAGAATAAAGTGTAAATATTAAATATTAGATAATGAAGTGTAAATATTAGAGAATAAAGTGTAAATATTAAAGAATAAAGTGTAAATATTAGAGAATAAAGTGTAAATATTAAAGAATAAAGTTTAAATATTAAGAGAATAAAGTGTAAATATTAGAGAATAAAGTGTAAATATTAGCGAATAAAGTGTAAATATTAAAGAATAAAGTGTAAATATTAAAGAATAAAGTGTAAATATTAGCGAATAAAGTGTAAATATTAGGAGAATAAAGTGTAAATATTAAGAGAATAAAGTGTAAATATTAAAGAATAAAGTGTAAATATGAAAGAATAAAGTGTAAATATTAAGAGAATAAAGTGTAAATATTAAAGAATAAAGTGTAAATATGAAAGAATAAAGTGTAAATATTAAGAGAATAAAGTGTAAATATGAAAGAATAAAGTGTAAATATTAAGAGAATAAAGTGTAAATATGAAAGAATAAAGTGTAAATATTAAGAGAATAAAGTGTAAATATTAAGAGAATAAAGTGTAAATATTAAAGAATAAAGTGTAAATATTAGAGAATAAAGTGTAAATATTAAATATTAGATAATAAAGTGTAAATATTAAAGAATAAAGTGTAAATATTAAGAGAATAAAGTGTAAATATTAAGAGAATAAAGTGTAAATATTCGAAAATAAAGTGTAAATATTCGAGAATAAAGTGTAAATCTTAGAGAATAAAGTGTAAATATTAAGAGAATAAAGTGTAAATATTAAAAGAATAAAGTGTAAATATTAAAAAATAAAGTGTAAATATTAAAGAATAAAGTGTAAATATTAGAGAATAAAGTGTAAATATTAAATATTAGATAATAAAGTGTAAATATTAAGAGAATAAAGTGTAAATATTAAGAGAATAAAATGTAAATATTAAATATGAGATAATGAAGTGTAAATATTAGATAATAAAGTGTAAATATTAAAGAATAAAGTGTAAATATAAGAGAATAAAGTGTAAATATTAGGAGAATAAAGTGTAAATATTAAGAGAATAAAGTGTAAATATTCGAGAATAAAGTGTAAATATTAAGAGAATAAAGTGTAAATATTAAAAGAATAAAGTGTAAATATGAAAGAATAAAGTGTAAATATTAAGAGAATAAAGTGTAAATCTTAGGGAATAAAGTGCAAATATTAAGAGAATAAAGTGTAAATATTAAAAGAATAAAGTGTAAATATTAAAAAATAAAGTGTAAATATTAAAGAATAAAGTGTAAATATTAAGAGAATAAAGTGTAAATATTAAGAGAATAAAGTGTAAATATTCGAAAATAAAGTGTAAATATTCGAGAATAAAGTGTAAATCTTAGAGAATAAAGTGTAAATATTAAGAGAATAAAGTGTAAATATTAAAAGAATAAAGTGTAAATATTAAAAAATAAAGTGTAAATATTAAAGAATAAAGTGAAAATATTAGAGAATAAAGTGTAAATATTAAATATTAGATAATAAAGTGTAAATATTAAGAGAATAAAGTGTAAATATTAAGAGAATAAAATGTAAATATTAAATATGAGATAATGAAGTGTAAATATTAGAGAATAAAGTGTAAATATTAAAGAATAAAGTGTAAATATTAAGAGAATAAAGTGTAAATATTAGAGAATAAAGTGTAAATATTAAGAGAATAAAGTGTAACTATTAAAAAATAAAGTGTAAATATGAAAGAATAAAGTGTAAATATTAGAGAATAAAGTGTAAATATTAAATATTAGATAATAAAGTGTAAATATTAAGAGAATAAAGTGTAAATATTAGCGAATAAAGTGTAAATATTAAGAGAATAAAGTGTAAATATTAGAGAATAAAGTGTAAATATTAAAGAATAAAATGTAAATATTAAATATTAGATAATGAAGTGTAAATATTAGATAATAAAGTGTAAATATTAAAGAATAAAGTGTAAATATTAAAAGAATAAAGTGTAAATATTAAAAAATAAAGTGTAAATATTAAAGAATAAAGTGTAAATATTAGAGAATAAAGTGTAAATATTAAATATTAGATAATAAAGTGTAAATATTAAGAGAATAAAGTGTAAATATTAAGAGAATAAAATGTAAATATTAAATATGAGATAATGAAGTGTAAATATTAGATAATAAAGTGTAAATATTAAAGAATAAAGTGTAAATATAAGAGAATAAAGTGTAAATATTAGGAGAATAAAGTGTAAATATTAGAGAATAAAGTGTAAATATTAAAGAATAAAATGTAAATATTAAATATTAGATAATGAAGTGTAAATATTAGATAATAAAGTGTAAATATTAAAGAATAAAGTGTAAATATTAAGAGAATAAAGTGTAAATATTAGGAGAATAAAGTGTAAATATTAAGAGAATAAAGTGTAAATATTCGAGAATAAAGTGTAAATATTAAGAGAATAAAGTGTAAATATTAAAAGAATAAAGTGTAAATATGAAAGAATAAAGTGTAAATATTAAGAGAATAAAGTGTAAATATTAAAAGAATAAAGTAAATAAATATTAAAAAATAAAGTGTAAATATGAAAGAATAAAGTGTAAATATTAGAGAATGAAGTGTAAATATTAAGAGAATAAAGTGTAAATATTAAAAGAATAAAGTGTAAATATTAAGAGAATAAAGTGTAAATATTAAAGAATAAAGTGTAAATATTAAGAGAATAAAGTGTAAATATTAAAGAATAAAGTGTAAATATTAGGAGAATAAAGTGTAAATATTAAGAGAATAAAGTGTAAATATTCGAGAATAAAGTGTAAATATTAAGAGAATAAAGTGTAAATATTAAAAGAATAAAGTGTAAATATTAAAGAATAAAGTGTAAATATTAAGAGAATAAAGTGTAAATATTAGAGAATAAAGTGTAAATATTAGCGAATAAAGTGTAAATATTAAAGAATAAAGTGTAAATATTAGCGAATAAAGTGTAAATATTAAAGAATAAAATGTAAATATTAAATATTAGATAATGAAGTGTAAATATTAGATAATAAAGTGTAAATATTAAAGAATAAAGTGTAAATATGAAAGAATAAAGTGTAAATATTAAGAGAATAAAGTGTAAATATGAAAGAATAAAGTGTAAATATTAGATAATAAAGTGTAAATATTAAAGAATAAAGTGTAAATATTAAGAGAATAAAGTGTAAATATTAAAAGAATAAAGTGTAAATATTAAGAGAATAAAGTGTAAATATTAGAGAATAAAGTGTAAATATTAAAGAATAAAGTGTAAATATTAGGAGAATAAAGTGTAAATATTAAGAGAATAAAGTGTAAATATTAGAGAATAAAGTGTAAATATTAAGAGAATAAAGTGTAACTATTAAAAAATAAAGTGTAAATATTAAAGAATAAAGTGTAAATATTAGAGAATAAAGTGTAAATATTAAATATTAGATAATGAAGTGTAAATATTAGAGAATAAAGTGTAAATATTAAAGAATAAAGTGTAAATATTAGAGAATAAAGTGTAAATATTCGAGAATAAAGTGTAAATATTCGAGAATAAAGTGTAAATATTAAGAGAATAAAGTGTAAATATTAAAAGAATAAAGTGTAAATATTAGAGAATAAAGTGTAAATATTAAATATTAGATAATAAAGTGTAAATATTAAGAGAATAAAGTGTAAATATTAGAGAATAAAGTGTAAATATTAAAGAATAAAATGTAAATATTAAATATTAGATAATGAAGTGTAAATATTAGATAATAAAGTGTAAATATTAAAGAATAAAGTGTAAATATTAGAGAATAAAGTGTAAATATTAGGAGAATAAAGTGTAAATATTAAGAGAATAAAGTGTAAATATTCGAGAATAAAGTGTAAATATTAAGAGAATAAAGTGTAAATATTAAAAGAATAAAGTGTAAATATGAAAGAATAAAGTGTAAATATTAAGAGAATAAAGTGTAAATATTAAAGAATAAAGTGTAAATATTAGAGAATAAAGTGTAAATATTAAGAGAATAAAGTGTAAATATTAAAAGAATAAAGTAAATAAATATTAAAAAATAAAGTGTAAATATTAAAGAATAAAGTGTAAATATTAGAGAATAAAGTGTAAATATTAAGAGAATAAAGTGTAAATATTAAAAGAATAAAGTGTAAATATTAAGAGAATAAAGTGTAAATATTAAAGAATAAAGTGTAAATATTAAGAGAATAAAGTGTAAATATTAAAGAATAAAGTGTAAATATTAGGAGAATAAAGTGTAAATATTAAGAGAATAAAGTGTAAATATTCGAGAATAAAGTGTAAATATTAAGAGAATAAAGTGTAAATATTAAAAGAATAAAGTGTAAATATTAAAGAATAAAGTGTAAATATTAAGAGAATAAAGTGTAAATATTAGAGAATAAAGTGTAAATATTAGCGAATAAAGTGTAAATATTAAAGAATAAAGTGTAAATATGAAAGAATAAAGTGTAAATATTAAGAGAATAAAGTGTAAATATGAAAGAATAAAGTGTAAATATTAAGAGAATAAAGTGTAAATATTAAAAGAATAAAGTGTAAATATTCGAGAATAAAGTGTAAATCTTAGAGAATAAAGTGTAAATATTAAGAGAATAAAGTGTAAATATTAAAAGAATAAAGTGTAAATATTAAAAAATAAAGTGTAAATATTAAAGAATAAAGTGTAAATATTAGAGAATAAAGTGTAAATATTAAATATTAGATAATAAAGTGTAAATATTAAGAGAATAAAGTGTAAATATTAGCGAATAAAGTGTAAATATTAAGAGAATAAAGTGTAAATATTAGAGAATAAAGTGTAAATATTAAAGAATAAAATGTAAATATTAAATATTAGATAATGAAGTGTAAATATTAGATAATAAAGTGTAAATATTAAAGAATAAAGTGTAAATATTAGAGAATAAAGTGTAAATATTAAGAGAATAAAGTGTAAATATTAAGAGAATAAAGTGTAAATATTACAGAATAAAGTGTAAATATTAAGAGAATAAAGTGTAAATATTAAAGAATAAAGTGTAAATATTAAGAGAATAAAGTGTAAATATTAAAAGAATAAAGTGTAAATATGAAAGAATAAAGTGTAAATATTAAGAGAATAAAGTGTAAATATTAAGAGAATAAAGTGTAAATATTAAAAGAATAAAGTGTAAATATTAAAGAATAAAGTGTAATTATTAAAGAATAAAGTGTAAATATTAAGAGAATAAAGTGTAAATATTAAGAGAATAAAGTGTAAATATTCGAAAATAAAGTGTAAATATTCGAGAATAAAGTGTAAATCTTAGAGAATAAAGTGTAAATATTAAGAGAATAATGTGTAAATATTAAAAGAATAAAGTGTAAATATTAAAAAATAAAGTGTAAATATTAAAGAATAAAGTGTAAATATTAGAGAATAAAGTGTAAATATTAAATATTAGATAATAAAGTGTAAATATTAAGAGAATAAAGTGTAAATATTAGCGAATAAAGTGTAAATATTAAGAGAATAAAGTGTAAATATTAGAGAATAAAGTGTAAATATTAAAGAATAAAATGTAAATATTAAATATTAGATAATGAAGTGTAAATATTAGATAATAAAGTGTAAATATTAAAGAATAAAGTGGAAATATTAGAGAATAAAGTGTAAATATTAGGAGAATAAAGTGTAAATATTAAGAGAATAAAGTGTAAATATTCGAGAATAAAGGGTAAATATTAAGAGAATAAAGTGTAAATATTAGAGAATAAAGTGTAAATATTAAGAGAATAAAGTGTAAATATTACGAGAATAAAGTGTAAATATTCAGAGAATAAAGTGTAAATATTAGAGAATAAAGTGTAAATATTAGCGAATAAAGTGTAAATATTAAAGAATAAAGTGTAAATATTAAAGAATAAAGTGTAAATATTAGCGAATAAAGTGTAAATATTAGGAGAATAAAGTGTAAATATTAAGAGAATAAAGTGTAAATATTAGAGAATAAAGTGTAAATATTAGAGAATAAAGTGTAAATATTAAATATTAGATAATAAAGTGTAAATATTAAGAGAATAAAGTGTAAATATTAGCGAATAAAGTGTAAATATTAAGAGAATAAAGTGTAAATATTAGAGAATAAAGTGTAAATATTAAAGAATAAAGTGTAAATATTAAATATTAGATAATGAAGTGTAAATATTAGAGAATAAAGTGTAAATATTAAAGAATAAAGTGTAAATATTAGAGAATAAAGTGTAAATATTAAGAGAATAAAGTGTAAATATTAAGAAAATAAAGTGTAAATATTACGAGAATAAAGTGTAAATATTATAGAATAAAGTGTAAAATTAGAGAATAAATTGTAAATATGAATAAAATAAAGTGTAAATATGAGAGAATAAAGTGTAATTATTAGAGAATAAAGTGTAAATATTAAGAGAATAAAGTGTAAATATTAAAGAATAAAGTGTAAATATTAGAGAATAAAGTGTAAATATTAAGAGAATAAAGTGTAAATATTAAGAAAATAAAGTGTAAATATTACGAGAATAAAGTGTAAATATTATAGAATAAAGTGTAAAATTAGAGAATAAATTGTAAATATGAATAAAATAAAGTGTAAATATGAGAGAATAAAGTGTAATTATTAGAGAATAAAGTGTAAATATTAATAAAATAAAGTGTAAATATTAGAGAATAAAGTGTCTGTCATGGGCGGCCGTGGAACACGGCGAGTATTTTAGGATCCCAAATGCAGACAAGGGAGGCAGAAAGTACAAAAGAACAATTTAATATACAAAAGAGTCCAAAGCAAAAATACAAAGTACAAATAAGGAAAATCGAACAAGGTAAGAGTCCATAACAAAAAACACTAACAGCAAAAGGCTGTTAGGATAAAACTAGAAATAACAAAAATACACTGCAGGCAAACCTTACAGGAGAAGATCACAAAAAGGGCTAGCAGGTAGGTACAGGTAAGCGGGGAGCCAGAGAGCAGGGTAAGGAGCAGGTACAGGGAGCAGGTTGTCAAGGAGTCAAGGAGTACAATCTGGCACCGGTCTGGAGTTTGGCTGGAGCTTAAGTAGGCCGGTGGTAATGAGCTGCAGGTGTGTGTAATTAGGGCTGGGTCATGTTCAGGGATGTGATGCAACAAATAAACGACAGAGGGCAGCAGAGCAGAACACAGAACATGACAGTGTAAATATTAAGAGAATAAAGTGTAAAAATTAAGAGAATAAAGTGTAAATATTAGAGAATAAAGTGTAAATATTAGAGAATAAAGTGTAAATATTAGGAGAATAAAGTGTAAATATTAAGAGAATAAAGTGTAAATATTACGAGAATAAAGTGTAAATATTAAAAGAATAAAGTGTAAATATTACAGAATAAAGTGTAAATATTAGAGAATAAAGTGTAAATATTAGAGAATAAAGTGTCAATATTAGAGAATAAGGGTTAGGGTTAGGGTTAGGGTTAGGGTTAGGGTTGGGTTAGGGTTAGGGTTAGGGTTAGGGTTAGGGTTAGGGTTAGGCGTTTGAGCTCGAGCTCCTCCCCCTCTAACTGAGGTGGAGGAGGAAAATGCACTGGCCTTCCCCTGGGCCCGAGCCCGCCCCCGAGCCCCTGAGCCAGGGACCACGCGGGTCCCTGTATTGGCAATCGCCTGTGGGCGTACATTTGTGGTCTGGTGGCCACGAGAGCGCCCCCTCCCGTAACGCACCACTGTCCATTCCCCATCCATGGGGTCCATAATATTTATTTTAAAGAATGTATATATTTTTTTTAAGTTTTTGTATTTTTTTACTTTTTTTGTTTTTTGTAATTTTCTAAAACAAAAGCAAAAACAAAACAAACTTAACAAAATCAACAATAACCACTCTGGCTTTAAACCATGCAAATCAAAAAAAGGTGTGCTCAATCGCGACGTTTCGATCCTGTTGGATCTTCCTCAGGCGTAGCACACCTCTGTCCACAATCCCAAAACTCAAAAAGTAGCAGAGCTCCTTCTCCTACAACAGCCAACTCAATAATGAGCCAGCCCCAGCTGTGCTCTTTGATCTCACTCAAGTGTTGCTCTTTGAACACACTCAAGTGTTGCTCTGTCACCAACTCAAACTAAAGTGAGAGTAACCACACTTAAATTGTTTTTCTTGTATATATCTCTTTTCCTAATAACTTTTATTATCTATTGTGTGTACTGTGCTCATGTTTTTTTGTCTTTATATCTCTTTCTTTATATCTATTTCTTTTAACTAAATGTTTTTTTTAAATCCAAATGTATCGTCCTTCCTAAACAACATATTTTCACCAAACTTTTTTTAATATTACCTCTTTTCAACTCCACCCTTCTGGCCCCTATAAATTCCCATATTTTTCATCTTAAAACGCCCCATATAATAACATGCAATAACCTTTATTAATCTTTGAAAACGTTTTTAATTATTGTTTTATTCTTTTCTCTCGTATGCCTGTCCACCTTGGGGTTGGGTTAGGGGTTAGGGTTAGGGGTAAGGGTTAGGGTTAGGGTTAGGGTTAGGGTTTAGGGTTAGGGTTAGGGTTAGGGCTAGGGTTAGGGTTAGGGTTAGGGTTAGGGTTAGGGTTAGGGTTAGGGCTAGGGTTAGGGTTAGGGGTTAGGGTTAGGGTTAGGGTTAGGGTTAGGGTTAGGGTTAGGGTTAGGGTTTAGGGTTAGGGTTAGGGTTAGGGCTAGGGTTAGGGTTAGGGTTAGGCTTTTGGAACAAAAGTCCACCCCCCCAAAAACCGGGGAAGCGGCACAAGCACGGGCCTACCTCCAGTTCAAACCCCCACCCCATCATGAAACCAAACATTGTTCTAGTGCTCCCGTGATTAGGCTTTAGTGCTCTTCGTGCATGTGGTGTCATTCTATTCCTCGTTCGTTCTGTCTCTTCGCTGTCCTCAGCGGAAATTATTTCGCTTCTGTGGCCCTCTTGGCTACACAGTGCATTCATTTGGCTTCTGCGGCTCTCTGGCTACGCAGTGCAATCCCCCGATGTGTGTGGCTCTATTTGCTTCGCGACGTTTCGACTTATTTTAGTCTTCTTCAGGCAGCCCAAACACACATCCCCCAGACAGAAAATATCATGGCACCCCCTAGTACTACTCGTTGCACTTCTTGTGCTTAATATATTGCCACCGCCTTCCTTGCCTCTGACCCCACAACCACCAAGAGCTTCCTGCAGAGCAACACTGTCCATACTTTGGTCTGGTCCTTTTCCACCAACAGGTGTTCCAATCCTGGCTTACTAGCCTTTTCTAACAGGTAAGTATTTTTCCTTTTAATTTCTGCTATATGGGTCTATTTCCCTTTCCATTTTTCTAATTTTCTAACAGGTGAGTATATTTTCCTTTTCTCTGTTTTTTCATTGTCCTCTTTTTACAGGTGAGTAGTTTACTCTTCCCCTGACCAAATCCAAATGACCGCCCTGTAAGTTTTGGTCTCTATTTATAATGTGGCTCAATCGCTCCCTCTAGTGGGGCTCCAATTGACTTGCTGGTCCTTAAGTCAGCATTTCCTGAAAAAATGTTCTCTCCCTATCAGGTCTGCCATCCACCTTCATCCACATCCCACCGTGCCATCCCATCCCCACTCCCCCCTCCCAGTCCAAAACATCCCCCCACCCTTCACCCCACCCCATTATTTCTAACTTTCTGGCCTTTTAATTTGTCCAATTTGGCCTTTATTTCTTTAATAATTTAGGGTTCCTCCAAACCTCCGACTTGATGGTATAAGTCCCAAAACACGTGCTTTGCATGCCTCCATCCTCCAAGACCTGATGTTGTAAGTCCCAAAGCACATGTTCTGTATGCCTCCGGCCTCCAAATTAGGGTTCTTACCATTTAGGGTTCTTTTTCTATTCCAATCAGGGGCATTTATCCTTAGGATTAGGGTTAGGGTTAGGGTTAGGGTTAGGGTTAGGGTTAGGGTTAGGGTTAGGGCCAGGGTTAGGGTTAGGGTTAGGGTTAGGGCCAGGGTTAGGGTTAGGGTTAGGGTTAGGGCCAGGGCTAGGGTTAGGGCTAGGGTTAGGGTTGGGGCTAATTTCACTTAGGGTTACCACTGATTGGGGTTAGGGTTAGGGTTAGGGTTAGGGTTAGGGTTAGGGTTAGGGTTAGGGTTAGGGTTAGGGTTAGGGTTAGGGTTAGGGTTAGGGTTAGGGTTAGGGTAGGGTTAGGGTTAGGGTTAGGGTTAGGGTTAGGGTTAGGGTTAGGGTTAGGGTTAGGGTTAGGGTTAGGGTTAGGGTTAGGGTTAGGGTTAGGGTTAGGGTTAGGGTTAGGGTTAGGGTTAGGGTTAGGGTTAGGAGGGTTAGGGTTAGGGTTAGGGTTAGGGTTAGGGTTAGGGTTAGGGTTAGGGTTAGGGTTAGGGTTAGGGTTAGGGTTAGGGTTAGGGTTAGGGTTAGGGTTAGGGTTAGGGTTAGGGTTAGGGTTAGGGTTAGGGTTAGGGTTAGGGTTAGGGTTAGGGTTAGGGTTAGGGTTAGGGTTAGGGTTAGGGTTAGGGTTAGGGTTAGGGTTAGGGTTAGGGTTAGGGTTAGGGTTAGGGTTAGGGTTAGGGTTAGGGTTAGGGTTAGGGTTAGGGTTAGGGTTAGGGTTAGGGTTAGGGTTAGGGTTAGGGTTAGGGTTAGGGTTAGGGTTAGGGTTAGGGTTAGGGTTAGGGTTAGGGTTAGGGTTAGGGTTAGGGTTAGGGTTAGGGTTAGGGTTAGGGTTAGGGTTAGGGTTAGGGTTAGGGTTAGGGTTAGGGTTAGGGTTAGGGTTAGGGTTAGGGTTAGGGTTAGGGTTAGGGTTAGGGTTAGGGTTAGGGTTAGGGTTAGGGTTAGGGTTAGGGTTAGGGTTAGGGTTAGGGTTAGGGTTAGGGTTAGGGTTAGGGTTAGGGTTAGGGTTAGGGTTAGGGTTAGGGTTAGGGTTAGGGTTAGGGTTAGGGTTAGGGTTAGGGTTAGGGTTAGGGTTAGGGTTAGGGTTAGGGTTAGGGTTAGGGTTAGGGTTAGGGTTAGGGTTAGGGTTAGGGTTAGGGTTAGGGTTAGGGTTAGGGTTAGGGTTAGGGTTAGGGTTAGGGTTAGGGTTAGGGTTAGGGTTAGGGTTAGGGTTAGGGTTAGGGTTAGGGTTAGGGTTAGGGTTAGGGTTAGGGTTAGGGTTAGGGTTAGGGTTAGGGTTAGGGTTAGGGTTAGGGTTAGGGTTAGGGTTAGGGTTAGGGTTAGGGTTAGGGTTAGGGTTAGGGTTAGGGTTAGGGTTAGGGTTAGGGTTAGGGTTAGGGTTAGGGTTAGGGTTAGGGTTAGGGTTAGGGTTAGGGTTAGGGTTAGGGTTAGGGTTAGGGTTAGGGTTAGGGTTAGGGTTAGGGTTAGGGTTAGGGTTAGGGTTAGGGTTAGGGTTAGGGTTAGGGTTAGGGTTAGGGTTAGGGTTAGGGTTAGGGTTAGGGTTAGGGTTAGGGTTAGGGTTAGGGTTAGGGTTAGGGTTAGGGTTAGGGTTAGGGTTAGGGTTAGGGTTAGGGTTAGGGTTAGGGTTAGGGTTAGGGTTAGGGTTAGGGTTAGGGTTAGGGTTAGGGTTAGGGTTAGGGTTAGGGTTAGGGTTAGGGTTAGGGTTAGGGTTAGGGTTAGGGTTAGGGTTAGGGTTAGGGTTAGGGTTAGGGTTAGGGTTAGGGTTAGGGTTAGGGTTAGGGTTAGGGTTAGGGTTAGGGTTAGGGTTAGGGTTAGGGTTAGGGTTAGGGTTAGGGTTAGGGTTAGGGTTAGGGTTAGGGTTAGGGTTAGGGTTAGGGTTAGGGTTAGGGTTAGGGTTAGGGTTAGGGTTAGGGTTAGGGTTAGGGTTAGGGTTAGGGTTAGGGTTAGGGTTAGGGTTAGGGTTAGGGTTAGGGTTAGGGTTAGGGTTAGGGTTAGGGTTAGGGTTAGGGTTAGGGTTAGGGTTAGGGTTAGGGTTAGGGTTAGGGTTAGGGTTAGGGTTAGGGTTAGGGTTAGGGTTAGGGTTAGGGTTAGGGTTAGGGTTAGGGTTAGGGTTAGGGTTAGGGTTAGGGTTAGGGTTAGGGTTAGGGTTAGGGTTAGGGTTAGGGTTAGGGTTAGGGTTAGGGTTAGGGTTAGGGTTAGGGTTAGGGTTAGGGTTAGGGTTAGGGTTAGGGTTAGGGTTAGGGTTAGGGTTAGGGTTAGGGTTAGGGTTAGGGTTAGGGTTAGGGTTAGGGTTAGGGTTAGGGTTAGGGTTAGGGTTAGGGTTAGGGTTAGGGTTAGGGTTAGGGTTAGGGTTAGGGTTAGGGTTAGGGTTAGGGTTAGGGTTAGGGTTAGGGTTAGGGTTAGGGTTAGGGTTAGGGTTAGGGTTAGGGTTAGGGTTAGGGTTAGGGTTAGGGTTAGGGTTAGGGTTAGGGTTAGGGTTAGGGTTAGGGTTAGGGTTAGGGTTAGGGTTAGGGTTAGGGTTAGGGTTAGGGTTAGGGTTAGGGTTAGGGTTAGGGTTAGGGTTAGGGTTAGGGTTAGGGTTAGGGTTAGGGTTAGGGTTAGGGTTAGGGTTAGGGTTAGGGTTAGGGTTAGGGTTAGGGTTAGGGTTAGGGTTAGGGTTAGGGTTAGGGTTAGGGTTAGGGTTAGGGTTAGGGTTAGGGTTAGGGTTAGGGTTAGGGTTAGGGTTAGGGTTAGGGTTAGGGTTAGGGTTAGGGTTAGGGTTAGGGTTAGGGTTAGGGTTAGGGTTAGGGTTAGGGTTAGGGTTAGGGTTAGGGTTAGGGTTAGGGTTAGGGTTAGGGTTAGGGTTAGGGTTAGGGTTAGGGTTAGGGTTAGGGTTAGGGTTAGGGTTAGGGTTAGGGTTAGGGTTAGGGTTAGGGTTAGGGTTAGGGTTAGGGTTAGGGTTAGGGTTAGGGTTAGGGTTAGGGTTAGGGTTAGGGTTAGGGTTAGGGTTAGGGTTAGGGTTAGGGTTAGGGTTAGGGTTAGGGTTAGGGTTAGGGTTAGGGTTAGGGTTAGGGTTAGGGTTAGGGTTAGGGTTAGGGTTAGGGTTAGGGTTAGGGTTAGGGTTAGGGTTAGGGTTAGGGTTAGGGTTAGGGTTAGGGTTAGGGTTAGGGTTAGGGTTAGGGTTAGGGTTAGGGTTAGGGTTAGGGTTAGGGTTAGGGTTAGGGTTAGGGTTAGGGTTAGGGTTAGGGTTAGGGTTAGGGTTAGGGTTAGGGTTAGGGTTAGGGTTAGGGTTAGGGTTAGGGTTAGGGTTAGGGTTAGGGTTAGGGTTAGGGTTAGGGTTAGGGTTAGGGTTAGGGTTAGGGTTAGGGTTAGGGTTAGGGTTAGGGTTAGGGTTAGGGTTAGGGTTAGGGTTAGGGTTAGGGTTAGGGTTAGGGTTAGGGTTAGGGTTAGGGTTAGGGTTAGGGTTAGGGTTAGGGTTAGGGTTAGGGTTAGGGTTAGGGTTAGGGTTAGGGTTAGGGTTAGGGTTAGGGTTAGGGTTAGGGTTAGGGTTAGGGTTAGGGTTAGGGTTAGGGTTAGGGTTAGGGTTAGGGTTAGGGTTAGGGTTAGGGTTAGGGTTAGGGTTAGGGTTAGGGTTAGGGTTAGGGTTAGGGTTAGGGTTAGGGTTAGGGTTAGGGTTAGGGTTAGGGTTAGGGTTAGGGTTAGGGTTAGGGTTAGGGTTAGGGTTAGGGTTAGGGTTAGGGTTAGGGTTAGGGTTAGGGTTAGGGTTAGGGTTAGGGTTAGGGTTAGGGTTAGGGTTAGGGTTAGGGTTAGGGTTAGGGTTAGGGTTAGGGTTAGGGTTAGGGTTAGGGTTAGGGTTAGGGTTAGGGTTAGGGTTAGGGTTAGGGTTAGGGTTAGGGTTAGGGTTAGGGTTAGGGTTAGGGTTAGGGTTAGGGTTAGGGTTAGGGTTAGGGTTAGGGTTAGGGTTAGGGTTAGGGTTAGGGTTAGGGTTAGGGTTAGGGTTAGGGTTAGGGTTAGGGTTAGGGTTAGGGTTAGGGTTAGGGTTAGGGTTAGGGTTAGGGTTAGGGTTAGGGTTAGGGTTAGGGTTAGGGTTAGGGTTAGGGTTAGGGTTAGGGTTAGGGTTAGGGTTAGGGTTAGGGTTAGGGTTAGGGTTAGGGTTAGGGTTAGGGTTAGGGTTAGGGTTAGGGTTAGGGTTAGGGTTAGGGTTAGGGTTAGGGTTAGGGTTAGGGTTAGGGTTAGGGTTAGGGTTAGGGTTAGGGTTAGGGTTAGGGTTAGGGTTAGGGTTAGGGTTAGGGTTAGGGTTAGGGTTAGGGTTAGGGTTAGGGTTAGGGTTAGGGTTAGGGTTAGGGTTAGGGTTAGGGTTAGGGTTAGGGTTAGGGTTAGGGTTAGGGTTAGGGTTAGGGTTAGGGTTAGGGTTAGGGTTAGGGTTAGGGTTAGGGTTAGGGTTAGGGTTAGGGTTAGGGTTAGGGTTAGGGTTAGGGTTAGGGTTAGGGTTAGGGTTAGGGTTAGGGTTAGGGTTAGGGTTAGGGTTAGGGTTAGGGTTAGGGTTAGGGTTAGGGTTAGGGTTAGGGTTAGGGTTAGGGTTAGGGTTAGGGTTAGGGTTAGGGTTAGGGTTAGGGTTAGGGTTAGGGTTAGGGTTAGGGTTAGGGTTAGGGTTAGGGTTAGGGTTAGGGTTAGGGTTAGGGTTAGGGTTAGGGTTAGGGTTAGGGTTAGGGTTAGGGTTAGGGTTAGGGTTAGGGTTAGGGTTAGGGTTAGGGTTAGGGTTAGGGTTAGGGTTAGGGTTAGGGTTAGGGTTAGGGTTAGGGTTAGGGTTAGGGTTAGGGTTAGGGTTAGGGTTAGGGTTAGGGTTAGGGTTAGGGTTAGGGTTAGGGTTAGGGTTAGGGTTAGGGTTAGGGTTAGGGTTAGGGTTAGGGTTAGGGTTAGGGTTAGGGTTAGGGTTAGGGTTAGGGTTAGGGTTAGGGTTAGGGTTAGGGTTAGGGTTAGGGTTAGGGTTAGGGTTAGGGTTAGGGTTAGGGTTAGGGTTAGGGTTAGGGTTAGGGTTAGGGTTAGGGTTAGGGTTAGGGTTAGGGTTAGGGTTAGGGTTAGGGTTAGGGTTAGGGTTAGGGTTAGGGTTAGGGTTAGGGTTAGGGTTAGGGTTAGGGTTAGGGTTAGGGTTAGGGTTAGGGTTAGGGTTAGGGTTAGGGTTAGGGTTAGGGTTAGGGTTAGGGTTAGGGTTAGGGTTAGGGTTAGGGTTAGGGTTAGGGTTAGGGTTAGGGTTAGGGTTAGGGTTAGGGTTAGGGTTAGGGTTAGGGTTAGGGTTAGGGTTAGGGTTAGGGTTAGGGTTAGGGTTAGGGTTAGGGTTAGGGTTAGGGTTAGGGTTAGGGTTAGGGTTAGGGTTAGGGTTAGGGTTAGGGTTAGGGTTAGGGTTAGGGTTAGGGTTAGGGTTAGGGTTAGGGTTAGGGTTAGGGTTAGGGTTAGGGTTAGGGTTAGGGTTAGGGTTAGGGTTAGGGTTAGGGTTAGGGTTAGGGTTAGGGTTAGGGTTAGGGTTAGGGTTAGGGTTAGGGTTAGGGTTAGGGTTAGGGTTAGGGTTAGGGTTAGGGTTAGGGTTAGGGTTAGGGTTAGGGTTAGGGTTAGGGTTAGGGTTAGGGTTAGGGTTAGGGTTAGGGTTAGGGTTAGGGTTAGGGTTAGGGTTAGGGTTAGGGTTAGGGTTAGGGTTAGGGTTAGGGTTAGGGTTAGGGTTAGGGTTAGGGTTAGGGTTAGGGTTAGGGTTAGGGTTAGGGTTAGGGTTAGGGTTAGGGTTAGGGTTAGGGTTAGGGTTAGGGTTAGGGTTAGGGTTAGGGTTAGGGTTAGGGTTAGGGTTAGGGTTAGGGTTAGGGTTAGGGTTAGGGTTAGGGTTAGGGTTAGGGTTAGGGTTAGGGTTAGGGTTAGGGTTAGGGTTAGGGTTAGGGTTAGGGTTAGGGTTAGGGTTAGGGTTAGGGTTAGGGTTAGGGTTAGGGTTAGGGTTAGGGTTAGGGTTAGGGTTAGGGTTAGGGTTAGGGTTAGGGTTAGGGTTAGGGTTAGGGTTAGGGTTAGGGTTAGGGTTAGGGTTAGGGTTAGGGTTAGGGTTAGGGTTAGGGTTAGGGTTAGGGTTAGGGTTAGGGTTAGGGTTAGGGTTAGGGTTAGGGTTAGGGTTAGGGTTAGGGTTAGGGTTAGGGTTAGGGTTAGGGTTAGGGTTAGGG